>NC_049901.1:26326371-26608871 GCF_001411555.2 Juglans regia | reverse complement strand
CTCAATGGCTGTAAACAAGGCCATTAAGTCCTCGTCATAACCTTTTTTTCACCAAAATAATTGTTTTCACTAGGGAAACAAATGGCTCCTGGCCAATGGCTCATGGCGTATTAGTTCCTCTTGAGGATCCTCGCTTGCATTAAAACAAAAGTGTTGGCTTGAGGAGGTAGTGGATCGAAGCCCAATGTCACCTTCTTCTCTCCCCTTTTACACCAACGACCAATTACGCCCTATCTTTATCCCTTTTAGATGCTTCCCCTTCAATGAGGTCTCTTTCGCCTGAACTACTACTTTCTCCAATATCAACTGGTTTGCACCATGGCCTCTTGTTCTGTGAATTTGCTAATAGAGTGGGAAGGAGAGAGCACCGAGAGGGGGTCCGACACCAAAATCTGGTTTGTGAAAATCTCAACCTAGTGATGAATAAAAACCAATGCCTTCAGCAGGTTTTCTGTGTCTACTAAGGTGCTTCCCCACTGCTTAGAGTAAATACTTCACTACATTATGATAATTATGATTTTTATCCACTCGTAAGCTCTACATGCACGAGCTTGCTGGAGTGAGACTCTGATCTAAAGGCTGTTGGGACACTTTTGGGAGCTTCAGAACCCAATGCCAATCCAATATGTGCTTCGTTGAGATGAGATTTTGAACTTTCCTGTGGCTCTGCAACAAAATTTCTGGTAGCAAGTATCTGCAGTATAACTTAGCAGAATTTTAGTAGTTTGAACATTGGCTAAATATGATGACAGCTCCACTAATTTTCAATATAGTTGTAATGGTGACCTTGTTGGTTGAAGCTTTAAATGTGACAATCATTATGGCTGTTGGATTCTTCTATGTCAATGGGGGAGTCGGTGGTGGTATTGGTAGTGGCATTGATTTTATTATTGTCCATTGCAGCAATAATGGTGATATTAATGTTTTCATTTTAACAAAAGTTCAACTAGTGTGGTTTTTGCCTTGCATGCATATTTTGAGTTGTTTTTTGGTCCTGATTTGAAAGAGAGATTTATTTCAAGTTTAATTGAGTTCTTTATTTCTGCTTTGTTTTACTTAAGCAGACAAAAGAGCTTTTGGGTAGGTCTGGGACCCTGGGTCTAAGCCTGGAGTTTCGTTTGAATAATTCTATCTCCTGAGGTTGTCTTCACTAGGCTTGTTTGATCGATTGTATTGGTTTTAATAATTTATAGGTACATCTAATATAAGGTTCGTTGGTATTAGATAACAATTAGTATTAATAATTACTATTTTATATATCGTTATAGGAACAAGCCCTAGTTCATCATCAGTGCCCACCGAAGTGACCATAGCAGCAGTGGCAGTCGCAGTTGTGGCAGCAGTGATGATGATAGGGGGAACAACAGCGGCCACAGTGGTAGCAATAATAGTGGTGGTGGTGGTACTGGTGGTCCTTGGGGCACGTTGGTGGGATGGCCGCAATGGTGGTGTCGTCCATGGGAGTCGAATACATGACCTAGGTTTGAGCTTGCAGTCAATGAAGTATTTTAGAATGGCCATAAATCATTCTAATAAATCCAAACATCAGAAAATCTTTACTTTTAGGATTTCAATTTATGTGGCATTTTTCCTTGAGAATGTGTTACCATCCATCATGCCTTTTCATAATTCAAGGGGGTGAAAAAAGGAGCGAGGGATTATATTTGCCTTGTAAAAATGTGTCCGACATTATGCACTAAATGGAATGTTTAGCCTTTTCTGCTGGCATGTGAACCAAGCGTGGTGGGTCACGGGGGGATTTTTCATGATCATGCATTGCATTTCGCTACTATAGAGTGATCTGATGGGACCTGATTGACAGTGGCTTATTAGTGGTAGTCTTACATGGAACTTATTTGAAAGGAGTTTTGCTGACCTATCAATTGGGATTAGGATTAGTTTTCTCCCTCTCTTTTTTGGTTTGAGTTAGAGTTGGCTGTATTTGAAGAATGTGTATTGCTATAGATTGCCCCATTATTTATGATAAAACTGATTTCGGTACAGTTTATAATTTTTGTTATAGCTACATATCAAAGAATGATTTTAATTATAGCTGCTTTCATCTCCTCAGCTGTGTGAAATTTCTTTTCTATTTGAAATCTAGATGTTGAGCCAGAATATTCTGGTGCAAGAATCGATGGAGATGTAGTTACTCTGGATTTTGTGAAGAAAATGATCGATGATTTCAAGCATGAGAAGTGCTTACATAAACGGTATGTGTATCAAGCATGATGCTCAGTTTTACAAATTTTGTTCAAATATTGTTGCTCTGAATCTTCTTGTTGACATTGCAGCTATGCATACCAGATTGTCTTGCAAATAAGAGAAATATTACGAGCCTTGCCTTCGCTTGTTGATATAAGTGTTCCTGATGGCAATCATTTCACTGTTTGTGGCGATGTACATGGTCAGGTAGTTAGATGACATTGATATCTTTATAACTGTTGAACAGGTGCTTCGTTTTTTAATTGACATCAAATATACCATTTCTCTTTATAAAAAAAAAAAAAAAAAAAAAAAAACAGCCATATGGGTTGTGGTTCCACTTCTAACCTTCCTGGGCCTACTAGCACTCCTCCCAAGCCTGGAGCGCCTTGGCCCTAGTATAGTCTTTCAATGCATCATTACACCTTTTTTTTACAAAAAGTAAGGCGTACCTCAGGCTGCTAAAATCCAAGAGTGCCCTAATGCGATTGTGGTCCTGGCTCTACAACAACTTTGACATTCTTCAACTGTATCACCTCAACTTCACTATTGTCTGGCATGTCGGCGAGTTGTGCAAGGCCAGGTGGAATTTTGGCATTTTTAGGGTGATTCCCAAATGGATTGTTGAGACTTCTAGAGACAAAACCTTCACCTTGACGGGCTCTTTCCTGCCACAACAAGCACCTTGACCAATGTCATTTTGCCAGTAAACTGTGCCACTATCTCCACAAAAAAAAAAAAAAAAATCCCATCATTTCAACGCTTAAGGCATCCACCCAGAGACTTTTGAGAATGCTCCACTTCGGGACCATCATTGAACCATGCCTAGAAGATACTTGAGGCCAGTCATAAGCAAGAAACTTGTTTCCAACCTTGACCGTATATTACTTGTGGTATGATAATGAACCCTCTTTAACCCTGCCCATATTTTGCATAGACACATAATCCGCGTTAGCTATTGGAGCAATGCTGGGGAATTAAGGTTGTGTTGCCAACTCTTGATGTTTTCACATATTCCTTTAACCCTTCCACCTTGAAACAAGGCACCTCCAACAGCCACCCCACACTGATATTACCCAAAGATACTTCTCAGACTGAACCTCTGCATCATGCTATACACGTACCACCGAAATGCCCTCCATTGCCCATAGCTCGAAGGCCTTGGCTTCAATATTTCAACCCAATAGTTTAGCCCTGCAGCCTAAAATGGTGCTTCTACTACCTCCAACAGCCAGCCTAAAATAGTGTACTTTTGGTTTGAACGTTAGCTCGAACCTTCAAAGATTGCAAAAGGGATGGTGCTTGAAGTAAAAGAGCCATTGCATTGAAATCTCTGTGGATGGCTGCATAGGGTAGCTTTTGTTTCTCCAGTTTTGTAGATTTCATGAACTCGTGTTCCTTTTCTTCTTCCCCTAGTTTGTAGTTTCCTATTGTATCTGTTATGTGTCCTAGGGTTGTGCCTTATGAACTTTGAATAAGGTGCCTTCATTGGAAAAAAAAGATACACTTCAAAGCATAACAAATTAATAAAGCCAGAACCATCACTCCCTTTACTACCATGTGGACACTCTTGATTTGCCATCAATGCCATCATATAAAGTTATTCTGATTGCATAATTTCAACAGGAGATATTGTTTGAATTACATGAAGGATTCGCAGGAGCACTCAAACAATATGCATTTATGTGTGTGACATTTAAAACTCGTTACACTAAACAATCATTACTTTACAAAGCAATTGAATAGCAGCACTGGGGAGAATGTGTGTATGTGTGTGTGTGAGAGAGAGAGAGATTTAAAATTCAGTAGACTAAAGAAGCATGATTTTACAGAGCAATTGATTAGGTGCTGCCTGGAACACTAGATTTGTACTTTAAGCTTTAATCAATTGGTATAAGATGGTTGAAATATATAGGAAAGATCAATGGTCAGACATTTTTTAATAGGTAAAACAAATTTTTACTAATGCAAAAAATTGGCATAGTCCAATTACGCAGGATAGGATGTATACTAGAGAATGCACCTACTTAGGAGCTAGAGATAGATACAAAGAAGTCGTGAAATTAAATTCATTGAAGTCTATAGCTATAGCCTTGAGAAATAAGGTATTGAAGAAAAACTTTTAAGATCATCTAGAGATTGTTCCCGATCATCAAAGCTTCATTCCTTTCCACCCAAATGCACCACAGTAAGCAAATGGGAGCCATCTTCCACACTGTTGTAATTTGGTGATTGCCATAGCGACCTCTCCTGTTGGCAAGAAGATCAACTGCCCTCCTGCGCATAACCATGCTAGCCCCCCTGTTGGAAAAATCATCCCATATAGTTCTTGCAATCTCACAGCAAAGGAACAAATGATTAACTGTTTCTCCACTTTTTTTGCACATACAACACTAATCAATAATGATGCCGGCATTTTTTTAGGTTGTCCATTGCCAGGATCTTCCCAGGGAAGCTGTCATACAAAGAAACCAAACTTAGGAGGTGCCTTAATCTTCCAGAGCCCTCCAAGGAGAAGGATTGTTATCCCAAGTGGTGATCGCCTCATAGAATGAATGGATAGATAATTTCCCTTTTCTAAAGGGAATCCATAACATCTTGTCTATCTCTTCATTTCTTACTCCTGATGAGTACAGAAAATTGAAAAAAAGGTGCCAAAATTTCCAATCATGTGCTGCTGCCCCAATGAAGCTGACATTCCACTGTGGTGAGCCATTATGTATTTCCCTCAACTCAGCCACTAAAGCCTCCTGCTCTCTCCAGATCATATAGATTGCAAGCTAGGCCTCCATGTGTAATGCCAAAAACTGATCCCAGATTCATTCCCCACCACCAATCTAGTGTGTGTAGAAAATGTCCCCCAACCTCTTCTGATTCTTTTCCACATCCTCACTCCATGGGCATCGAACCTCATTGGAAACCCCCCCCCCACATGGCACCCGTACTTAAAATCTTTAACAACCTTCCACAAGGAGCGCGAAGAAAGAGAAAGCATTATCACTATATGAAATGAAGCAGCGGCTAGCACACTAAGAGTTGTAAGTGTAGGAGGCGTGCCCAAAGGGCAGCGGCGGTAGTGTGGTTCCTGGAGCCAAACCACCCGCTAGAGCACCCTATCGCATGGCACCATCTGAGCTTGCAGAATTGAGGGACTTCGGGCCAGAAGAAACTAAAGACTGTTTACTGATGGGACAAGATGAAAGATTTCCTTGGCTTTCAAGTAGTCATCCCCTTCCCTTGTCAGGCCTTTTCGTCGAGAGAGTCCGGTAGCCTCCCTCTCTAGGTTATACCATTTCCCTAGGAAGGTCACGTCGCTGCATTCGGGCCCGGGGGCAGAGAACACAGAGGGACAGGGTCGTTCCTAACCTCCCTCCACCCTGTATGCATAGTCCCAAAAACTCCCCCCACCTTCATGCACTGTTGGAGTGGCCCCACCCACACCACCCTGTATCTAGCCAGCCTTATTGGCCAGACTATTAGCCCATCAACAATTTTGATTCCTTATTTTCTCAACAAAGAAAAAAAAGGAGAAAAGAAGGCCTAGCTTTCGTGAAAGTGTAATCTATATTTTCCAAATATGTAGTCGCTACTTAATATCTTTCTCTGCTCCATTTAGCCATCAGTGCTGCCATTTCCCCCCTATCTTTCTCTGCTCCATTTAGCCATCAGTGCTGCCATTTCCCCCCCAAGTAATCAGTGTTTCTATTTGTTGTGAGGTATAGGCATCTATCTTTGTTACACTATATATTGATACTTCTCATTGATCTGTATGTTGTTTATTAGGTGATGTTGCAAACTTTCTGTTGTTTCATCAAGCCTTGTTTTTTTTATTCTTTTTGTGTATGTGTGTGTGTCTGTTACTGATGCATTGATCTAGTTTTCTTCTAATGCATGCAGTTCTACGATCTCTTAAACATTTTTGAGCTTAATGGGCTTCCCTCAGATGACAATCCATATCTTTTCAACGGTGACTTTGTGGACAGGGGATCATTTTCTTTGGAGGTCATACTCACTTTGTTTGCGTTTAAGTGCATGTCTCCGTCAGGTGAACTTGAATTACTTCTTGATCTGTTTAAGAGTACCTTTAATCATACGACGTTTTCATTTAACCTAGCACTTCTGGTGCACACATTTTTATTCTTAAAGCAATTTTCTGAAATTATAGCAGTCATTTTTGCCATGTCATTAGTCACTAATTTTTCTGCCTCCTGCTGTTCTAGTAGAACAGAATCCAGTTTGACCTAATAACAGCTCTTTCCACCTCTGTTTCTAAAACGTGCTGCACCTTCATGCCTTCATTTACTTTATTTAAATCTTCAGTATCATTTGTATTATATCTTTTAAATCTGTTCCTTTTACTTTCAGCTATATATCTCGCTAGAGGAAATCACGAGAGCAAGAGCATGAATAAGATATATGGTTTTGAGGGCGAGGTTCGGTCGAAGTTGAGCGAAACATTTGTGGAACTATTTGCTGAAGTGTTCTGTTGTCTGCCTTTGGCACACGTAATAAATGAGAAAATATTTGTAATTCATGGAGGTCTCTTTAGTGTTGATGGGGTGAAACTCTCTGACATAAGAGCAATTGACCGCTTTTGCGAACCACCTGAGGAAGGTATGTCTTTTTCTGTGAATTATTCCCTGAATTCTTGAGTTATGCTATCATAATCAGTATGAATATAGGGATATTAATTTTTATCGCTAGGCTTATACTATGATGGATTTACTCAGGTTTGATGTGTGAATTACTTTGGAGTGATCCACAACCCCACCCTGGACGAGGTCCCAGCAAGCGTGGTGTTGGTCTTTCTTTTGGTGCAGATGTGACAAAGAGGTTTCTGCAGGAAAACAATTTAGGTATATTTATTTTTGTGAGTTTCAATATTTTCTTGTCTCAATTAAGTGTTTTCATATCGTATTTAAGCCAATGATTTCACACAGTTTCTTTCAATGGATAGATTTAGTTGTGAGATCTCACGAAGTTAAGGATGAGGGTTATGAGGTTGAGCATGATGGTAAACTTATTACTGTGTTTTCTGCTCCAAACTACTGTGATCAGGTAATTTAGTCATTGCTTATCACTTTTTATTACAATCACACGGATCTTTATGTCAGGGATGTATAAAGCTTGTGCTAGCAATTTGGTGTTGCTCAAGGTTAATTGTAATCCTTCCCATGAATGTGTGGCGAAGCTGTCGCTGAGGATATTTATGCTTTTGCTGGGGAGTGTGTTTTGGGTCCTCTCACTTTGAATTCCCTTTTCCAACCAGCTTGATTAGATGTTCTATGCATGTGTTAATAAACAAGTTACAGACTGTCCATTGTTTCGGGGGCTGTTGGTTGTTTTATATAGTTCACTTTGTGTAATTTAAGTTGGAAAAAATGTGTACTGTAAGTCCACGAATGGCATATCCATTGTATTTGTGTTGGTCCTGATTGCTTCATAGAATGAAATACTGTGACTATGACGTATATTGTACATCTTGAGCATATCCAGATCAGTGTTGCAAAACTGATGCATAATACGGGTCTGCAATTTGTGTATTGCAGATGGGTAACAAGGGTGCCTTCATTCGTTTTGAAGCACCTGATCTGAAGCCTAACATTGCTACGTTCTCAGCAGTGGTCAGTAGCTCTTGTTTCAAATGGCTGCCTCTCTCTGTGTTTTAAACTGTTTTCATTACAATATTTTTATTGGGTCGTTTGACGCTTTCACTGTTTGTAATTCATTTGCAGCCACACCCCGAAGTTATGCCAATGGCATATGCAAACAACTTCCTGCGACTATTTTCATAGTTTATTTAGCTGACTGGAATTGCAAATGGTATATTCTCTGTTCGACATCTTTTCTAAAGTTCAAAATCTTTGAGGTGGGCTGGAGAAGAGCCAGTGCATGTCGACAAGAGCCAGTTACATGTCATGGTTGTTCCCCCCCGCCCCCCTCTTTTTTCCATGTAATTCTCAGCTGTGGTAAGAATCTCTGGACGCATCTGTTTTCATGCTTTACCTCCGTGGATGCAGAAAAGACTGTCCGGTAAAATGGTACCGGCGTAACTGTCATTCAACTGTATGCTATTTTTTTTTTTTTTTGTATCCCATAGTGCAATTATTCGTTCTGCATCTCATTACATTACGGACTCCATACTGCATGCGCGCACACAGGCAAGAGGTGAAATTTACAATGTCAGTTCATCTGTCTTTGGATTAGAGGGCCCTTCCAACCACCAATTTGGGTTACTTAACTCGGGAGGAAGTGAGCAAGGAGGTGATTGATTGTACGGGATATAGCTTAGATCAGTTTTAGAAACCCATAATCCCTTGTGATTATATTACTGTCAGGATATGAGTTCTGAAACACATATATTGGCTACTGTCCTTTAAGTGTATGAGTGTAAGGCATACCCCGACGTGATTCACCACTGCTCCTTTCATTTCCCCTACCAGCTCACTCCCCCCCTTCCCCACACCCTCCCCCCCCTCCCCCTTCTTTTTCGTTTTCTTCTCTCCAGACTTTAGAGGCTAGATTTTTTTTTTCTACCGCCACCAAATACCTACATTCCTTCTATAAATGAAACCCCCTTCTGATCTCCTCGTACTGCTGAAGCTGCTAACATTCCATCAGTGTGTATAGCTCACGTGTTGCCTCCAAGTTCTTTTTTTTTTGGTCTTTTTTGAGCTTGTTATTGATTGCTAACCTCTTGGGATTGGCCTTCTCCCGATATATCCTCCTTTTATTTATATGGATAATGATAAACTTACTACTCCTACCACTTATTTACTATTATTTTATTTTATATTTTTTTACTTAAATGGTTAAGGAAGTGATTATTAGTGAAGATGTATATTTTTTTTAATTTTTTCTTAATGATTATGGATGTTAAAAAATAATTAAAATAAAATAATAAAAAATAAAAAATTTAAATACACTATAAAGTAGTAAAATGATAATAATAGGTATTATTATCCTATTTTTGTTTTTGTTACTTTTTGTCTTTTGTTTACCTTTTTTCTTCGTTGTAGGAGGCTAGCATTCCCTTTTTTTTTTTTTTTTTTTTTGGTTGTGAAATAACTTGGAAAGTATTGGCAATTTCCTAAACAGGGGGGAACTTCAAATTATAGCCAAAACTGTCCAATCGTAGTTCTAGGTTCGGGGCTCTATAATGGGTATTAAAGGCTCGGGATATATGATTTTGTAGACACCTTGGAATGATTTGGACTTGTGTCAGAGCATAGGTTCAAAACATTAAGGAAAATGTTATATGCCTCGCTTGGAGCTCCCTTTGAGCTGTAGTATTTTTTTATTAATTTTTTTAGTTTTTTTTTATATAGATACTTTTAATAATTTTAAATATTTTAAAAAATAAAATAAAAATTACAATATTATTAAAAAATATTTTCTTAATTATGAAGTAGAATAAAAAATAATTTTTAATAATTTTTTTTTTACTTTCTGATTAAGGAATGTTTTTTAATGATATTTTAAATTTATTTTATTTTTTAAAAATATTTAAAAATGTAAAAAAAATCTATATAAAAAATAAATTAAAAAAATAAATAGAAAAGTACATGCTAAGCTCAACGGGAGCCTCCAGTGGGGGTTCTAGCATGACCATTTTAAATATTTAAAAAAAAATCATAATATTATTAAAAAATACTTTTTGAATCATGAAGTAAAGTAAAAAATTATAAAATATTTTTTAATATATATTTTTTTACTTTCTAATTAAGAAAATATTTTCTAAATGATATTTTAAATTTATTTATTTTTTAAATATTTTAAAGTATTAAAAAATTTATATAAAAAATTATTTAAACAAAACACATATTAAATAATACTACAGCCCCCAACGGTAGCTCCCAGCGGGGCTGTAGTATCACCCAAACATTAATAGAACCATAGGTACTATTAATCTTCTTTCAAGGCTTGTGGAATAAAATTATAATATTTTGATATTGGTCGTAGTAGGATGAGATATCTTGATCTTTGGGAACTATGGTTTAGATTGAGTTGAGACAATTGGTGGAAATAATTAGGCTTGTTTTGCTATATATTCAATAAATATTATATTATTTTATGTACCCCACATATATAAATTGATTTGGTGATGAATCTAGGTTGAATAGGCCATCAAAGCCAAAGGTCGTTGCCAAATTTTTTGCTTTTAACTGTAACTCGGGAGGAAGAAAGGTCTATGATCTCAGTCATGAGATAGATGAGATTGACGAGCTTGCCGATAGAATATTCTGTAATGAGCCTTGTTTTCCTTTACGAGAATCTGATGCAATTCGAGGTCATCAGCCTCCAGAAGTCTCAAGAAATTAGAGATAGAAAGAGAGGAAGAGAAAGATATAGAAGAAGTAAAGAGAGAGAGAATGAATTGCACTTGAATACCGAAGTTGGCCTCCTTCCCAACTTACGGCTACTATTTATAGAAGAAGAATTCAATTACATGAAACAGTTATGGAAACTATACAAATTGACTCAAACGACAAGCAAGAACGACACCGTTCTATTTATTCTTCCTTAATACTAAACGATACAATTACAGACAGTTAAACAACCCAACCAACACTTAAACAAAACACTGCGTTCTGATCATTCTTTTTATACGAGTAAAAGATTTCAACCTTTGTTCATGCAAAACTCAGCCCCTCATCATGCTATTCTCGATCTATGATCTCTTTCAACTTCCATCATTGTAGCCCGTAACATATCCTCCCCCATCAAAGCACCTTGTCCACAAGGTGAGGAAACCTGGCACGCAGTGACCAATATGGCTCCCATGTTGCATCATCCACACTATCTCCCTTCTAGTGAACTAAGACATCAACTACTGACCTGTTATGAACCTGCCTCATTCGACGCTGCAAAAGAGCCTCAGGTTCATGAGTCAGTTCACCTTGCAAATCTACTGGAGGTAAGGAAGATAGTGCAGAGTGATGTTGGCCCAGTTTTTTCTCAAGGCAAGAAATATGAAAAACTGGATGAATAGAGCTAGTTGAAGGCAATTCCAGCTTATAAGCAACCTTCCCCACTCGTTGGACAATGTGAAAAGGTCCAAAGAAATGAGGAGAAAGCTTGAGATTCCTTCTAGCAACCAATGATTGTTGCCTATAAGGCTGTAATCTCAAATAAACCCAATCCCCAACAGCAAACTCTCGTTCTGTTCTTCTCTTGTCAGCTTGACACTTCATCATTTCCTGAGCAGCAACTAAATTACTCTTAAGAGTAGAAAGAATCTGATCTCTAGTCCTCAAGACTTCATCAACTGCTTGATTAGCAGTTAAACCAGGTATATAAGCTTGCAACTTGGTTGGAGGTCTACCATACACTACCTCGAAAGGAGTTAACTTGGTAGAAGTATGAGGAGTGGAGTTATACCACCATTCAGCCAAGGTTAACCAATCAAACCACAACCTAGGCCCATCTCCTGAAAAACTCCTCAAAAAATGTTCAACACATTTATTGACTGCCTCAGTTTGGCCATCACTATGAGAATGGTAGGCAGATGAGTAAGAAAGGGTCACTCCTTGGAGGTTAAAGAGTTCCTTCCAAAAGGAACTGGTAAAAGTAGCTCCTCTATCAGAAACAATATTCTGAGGCATGCCATGGAACTTAAACACATTATCAAAAAATAATGTTGCCACTTTAGATGCTGTAAATGGGTGCTTCAAAGCTATAAAGTGTGCATATTTGGATAATCTGTCAACAACAACCATGATGACAGAAAACCCTTTGGAGATTGGCAAGCCTTTAATGAAATCCATGGACAAATCTATCCACGTATTTGCAGGTACAGGAAGAGGCTGTAAAAGACCTGCAGGATGTAGATGCTCCACCTTATTCCTCTGACACAAATCACATTCCCGTATATACTGTTTCACTTCACGTTTAAGGCTAGGCCAATAAAAGTCTTGTCTCGCTCGATGCAATGACTTATGGAACCCTGAATGTCCAGCAGATGGACTAGCATGGATAAAATGCAAAATTTTCAGTTTCAACTCATGATTATCAGGTATATAAATTCTACCTTTCTTGAATAACAAGCCATGCTTGAAAGAAAATGCAGAAGATGAAGAAGGAGAACTCCCTTGTAATGCTGCCAAGTGGTTCTGTACTTTCTGATCTGAAGTATAAACTTGTTTCATTTCCTCCAACCAGATTGGAGTGGGAAATGAGGTAGCAGACATTAGTGTTGTGTCATCTGAGACTGCCTTTCTTGACAAAGCATTTGCTGCTTTGTTTTCAACTCCTTTCTTGTACTCAATTGTGAATTCATAGCCTAAAAGTTTAGAAATCCACCTCTGTTGAGCATCTATCCCCACTTTTTGTTCTAAAAGAAACTTTAGATTGTGATGATCAGTTCGAATAACAAAAGCAATCCTTAACAAATAAGGCCTCCATTTTTTTACAGCCATGACCAATGCCAAAAGCTCATTTTCATATGTTGAAAGCATTAAATTTTTTCCCTTAAGGGCCTGACTTAGAAAAGCCAATGGCCTCTTATCTTGCATCAAGACAGCTCCTATTCCCACTCTACATGCATCACATTCCGCTACAAACTGTTTATTGAAATCAGGTAAACATAGAACAGGAGGACTTGTGACTGCCTTCTTCAATTCTTCAAAAGCATGAGTTGCTGCCTCAGACCACTTAAAAACATATTTTTTTAACAAAAGAGTTAAAGGTGCTGCAATCTGACCATACCCACGAATAAACTTTCTGTAATATCCTGTTAATCCCAAGAAACCCCCAATGCTTTGAGATTTTTTTGAATTGGCCAGGACAACATTGATTCCAGCTTCCTCGGATCAGCTCTCACACCATCTTTAGAAATTAAATGGCCAAGGTACTCAATTTATGAGCAAGCAAAGTAACATTTGGTCCTCTTTGCAAACTACTAATTAGCTTCCAATGTCTTCAAAACAGTGGTCAAATGAATTAAATGGGATGCCATGTCTTTGCTGTAGACAAGAATGTCATCAAAAAATACTATGACAAACTGCCTAAGAAAAGGTTTAAAAACCTCATTCATCAATGCTTGAAATGTTGAGGGGGCATTTGTAAAGTCAAATGGCATGACAAGGAACTCATAGTGACCCTCATGAGTCCTAAATGCAGTTTTAGGTACATCCTCATCTCTCATTTGAATCTGGTGATAACCAGATCTCAAGTCCAATTTAGAGAGCCAAATAGCTCATCTAATAACTCATCAACAACTGGTATTGGGTACTTATCCTTAACAGTAGCTTCGTTTAGCACCCTATAATCGATGCACATCCTCCAAGACCCATCAGATTTCCTCACTAGCAATACAGGAGATGAAAATGGAGACTGACTTGGTCTAATCACACCAGACTTGAGTAGTTTAGATACAATCTTCTCTATTTCTGTTTTTTTAAAGTAAGGATATCTGTATGGCCTCACACTCACAGGTATAGTGTCTTTCTTGAGGTTAATTTGGTGATCTCGAGCTCGATGAGGAGGTAAAGAAGTAGGTTCATAAAAAACCTTTCCAAATCTTTGTAATAACTGCAGTATTTCTAGACAATGATCATTCTGAGTTTTCATGATTTCCACAGCCATAAGCTGTAACCACACTCCTTTGGAGCCCACTTTAGAAATCATAGAAATTTCTTTATCATCTACTAAAGTACTAGCAGAGGATGTGAGTCCTTTAAAACAAACTTCTTTTCCATGATAATCAAACTGCATTTTTAAGTCTGTGAAATCCCACAGTATTGGCCCAAGTGATGAAAGCCAACTAACTCCCAACACTACATCACACCCCCCGAGAGACAATAAGAAAAAATCAACAACAAATCTGATGCCTTATATTTGAATACCAACACCATTAGCTTTGCCACCACTAGTCAAAATCTCACCATTAGCCACTTTGACTTGCAAAGCTTGCCCTTGCTGTACTTCTAACCCACATCTGTCTATCAGTGTAGTATCCACAAAATTGTGGGTGCTGCCAGAGTCAATTAATATCACTACCTTTTTTTTATTAATATGCCCAACCATTCTCATGGTTGTAGTGCTTGGAGAGCCAACCATAGCTTGCAAAGAAATGGAAGCTATGTCTGCAGATTCAGGCTCTTCATGTATCTCTTCCACAATTAATTCCTTCTCACTCGTATGAACACTACTTTCACCCATTTCCATTCCATCTAACACATAAACTTTTGGCCTACTGCACTTATGGCCTGGTTGCCATTTCTCATCACAAAAATAACATAAGCCTTTCTTTCTTCTCTCTTGCATCTGAGACTCACTTATTTTTTGATAAGGTAACTTAACAATAGGTACTTTAGGGTTTCCCAAAACAGAAGCTCCCACATTAGATTGTTGAGAATCACTAGAGTTACCTCTCCACGATCTCTTTGTACTCCAAACATACTATTCTTGAATTTTTGCTAAACCAAAGGCATCATTCAAGGAAGAAGGATTCAACATATTCGTATTGGCAATCTAATCTCATCTTTCAAGCCACTCAAAAAACAACTTAATTTGTTTCTTTTAGAAATGCCTTTAATACGATTGGAAAGCAGTTCAAAATCAGTCTTATAAGCAGTAACTTAATGAACCTGTTTTAAGCGTGTCAATGCCTCCATAGGATCATCATAAGCAGATGAACCAAATCGAACCTGCATTGCCTGAATGAATTCCTCCCAAGAATGAAAAATTTCCGACTCACTTGCATCTTGGAACCACACCAAGGCATCATTGTCCATGTGGAATGAAGCTATAAAGATCCTCTGGCTAGGAGGGACTTGATGATACAGAAAATATTGATTGGTGTGATAAATCCAAGCTGCAGGATCCTTTCCACCAAATTTTGGAAAATCCAGTTTTATTTGCCTCATATTAGATCTGTCAGCCATGTTTGTGCAGTAGACTCCCCCCGAACCATCATCTGTTTCACCTTCTCGTGAGCGTTGAAAACCTTGTAGTGTGAACATTACCTTCCAACGGAGGATTATAAGGAAGCTTCGAAAGATGTTGCAATAATTCAGTAAATTTCCTATCCTAAGCCTCTCTTTCCAACTGTGCTGCTTCTTGCTGCTGAGCCAGGATCGCAATGGCATCCTCGATCTGTTTTTGTTGCCTTTCTTGCTGTTCCCGCAACTGATTGACAGAATCAAGGATCTGTGCATATGATCTCGTTCCTTCCACCATCATTGACAACTGATACCAATTGTAATGAGCCTTGTTTTCCCTTATGAGAATCTGATGGTATTCGAGGTCATCAGCCTCCAGAAGTCTCAAGAAATTAGAGATAGAAATAGAGGAAGAGAAAGAAATAGAAGAAGTAAAGAGAGAGAGAATGAATTGCACTTGAATACCGAAGTTGGCCTCCTTCCCAACTTACGGCTACTATTTATAGAAGAAGAATTCAGTTACATGAAACAGTTATGGAAACTACACAAATTGACTCAAACGACAAGCAAGAACGACACCGTTCTATTTATTCTTCCTTAATACTAAACGACACCATTACAGACAGTTAAACAACCCAACCAACACTTAAACAAAACACTGTGTTTTGATCATTCTTTTTATACGAGTAAAAGACTTCAACCTTTGTTCGTGCAAAACTCAACCCCTCATCATGCTATTCTCGATCTATGATCTCGTTCAACTTCCATCATTGTAGCCCGTAAGATACCTTCCCCCATCAAAGCACTTTGCCCACAAGGTGAGGAAACCTGTCACGCAGTGACCAATATGGCTCCCAAGTTGCATGGAGAGGGACTAAGAATGGTTTATTTTCTGTTAGAAGTGCTTATCATCTCTATATGGAAACAACCTGCAGTATATATGGTGTGATACCCCATATGATATGGATAAGGGTAAGTGGTGTATGAGATCCCACATTGCTTGGGAATGAGAAGTTCTTGCTCTTTATAAGGTTTCAATGGGGCTCCAATTGTATCATTGACTAGTCCTTTTGGAGTATAGGCCAAGTGGTTTGGGCCTTCCATTGGGGCTTTACATATGGTGAGACCTCTACTCGAGCTGACTATGACCTTTGTTGGAAAGAATTGTGGGATTTACCTGTTGCCAACTCTATCAAGAATTTCATGTGGAAAGCTATTTCAGACTCACTCCAAACTAAGTTGAATCTCTATAAAAGAAAGGTGATTGAGAACAATTTATGTCCTATCTGTCTATTAGAACCTGAATCCACTGGGCATATTCTATGGACATGTCCTGCTGTTATGGATGTTTGGTTGATGGGTGATAAGATTTTGCAGAAAATGGTTGTTACTGATGTTGACTTCGCTCAGATTTTTAAGCAGGTGCTTGACAAGTTGCAAGGAAGAGATCTTGCTTGTTTTGCTTATGTGGCTTGTTCTTTATGGTGCATAAGGAATTCCTTAATTCATCAAGGGCAGTTTACTTCACCCTTTTTTTTGTTTCAGCATGCTGTCAAGGAATGTGATCTATATCATCAAGCTATGGAGGCCACCACTTGTCACCTTGTCTCAGTTTCAAATGTTGCAGTTTGATGGGAAAGACCACCTGGGGGGTTTATAAAATTCAATTGGGATATTGCAGTGCAGAAACAAGCCAATAGAATTGGCATTGGCAATGTGCTTAGAGATTGGGAAGGGTCTGTATTACTAAGCTCGATGAAGCCTATGTCTTTTTGTTCAAATGCTGATATGGCTGAAGCAAGGGGTTGTTCGAAGCAGTTAAGTTATGCAAGGATCTTGGCTTATTTGAGTGCTTATTTGAGGGAGATTCTTCAAATGTTGTGTCTGCAATACACAATCAGACTGCCCAATACATAATCAGACTGCCCTTGATTACTGTAACAATCCTATCATTGCAGACATTTTACAACTGTTGGAGGGTACTGATTGGAGGGTAAGACATGTCAAGAGGAGTGGCAACCAAATAGCACATGAACTTGCAAGGGTAGCAATGCTATTAGATGAAGAAAGAATTGACGTTGATTCTATTTGTTCTTCTATTTCTGATCTTGTAATGGTTGATTGCCAACATTATTCATAAATAGATCATGATCACTTTTGTTTCAAAAAAAAAAACGTTTAAAATGAATGTTCAGAGAAGAAATAATATTTTGTGCTTCTTCTAAAAAATCCCACAAATACCAATATTTACATGTCCCAGCGATAAACCAACACATCTCTTAGTCCCAACTGTTGACAAAGATGAAGACCATCAATAAATGCTCAGCATTCAGCAACAATATTTGTAGCCTGAACATAGCAATGGGCAAAGCCCCCAAGAACCCGCTTCTGTGCATTTCGGATCATGACCCCCTCCACCAGCCATTCCAGGATTACCAAGCTTCTGTACATTAAGTTTTGTGAACCCCCTGTTGGTGGAGACCAAGCAATCAACTTCGGTGTCCTAACTGAAGTTGTCACAACTGGGCAATTTAGCTCCCTCAGCACTTTCAAATCAAGCTCACCCACTCTTTTGAAAGATCTCATGGAACTTGAAATATCCAAAATAAAACCTTTTACCATCCGAATAATGCTCTTCCAATCAAATTTAACATATTCCATGCGAGCCGCACACCGAGGTCTCCAAAGGGCCCAAGAAATGAGAATAGGAATAATACCACGGACCCAACGAACTTGCAAGGATAAAGAAGCCCGACACCACCATACATTTAATACATCAGTCCATATTTGAGTATGTGGTAAACGTTTGCCAAAAATTGCAACAAAAACTTCCCAAACCTTCCTTGGCCCCTCATCATCGCAAAACACATGACCCAAGGTCTCATACTTGTTAGAAATGTAGCAATGGCACTTAGAACAATCGGGATACCAAGCTATTGGATAACTTCATCAATTGAGATAGCATTTTGACATGCCCGCCAACACAAAAATGACATCTTATTAGGAACATGATCTTGCCATAACCATTTCTTCCAAGGACAAACACTACCATGAGAACGAATAAGTTGCCAAGTCGACTTTGTAGCAAAAATCCCATGGATGATCTTATGAACCATTGGCTTATCAACCAATTGGCGAATCCCATTAAGATTCCATCCCACCCCCTCCCATAAATTCTAGACAAGCAGTTTGGAGTCCCCCACAACTGGTAAACAATCTGCAATAGGCCCATCACCAAGCCAATTATCAAACTAAAAATTCAAAGCACCCTCTCATACTAGCCATCTCGAGTTCCTTAACATCAAAGGCATCACTTGCAATGCACCTTTCCGAAAACAGGAACCCTTTGATACCGACCCAAGCAAGGCAACATGATCATCCCCCACATCTTTTTTCTTGAAGAATTTAGACCATAAGGATCCACTCATAATTAACTTCCAAGCAAACTTCATAAACAAAGATTTTTGGACCTCAGAAAGATCCCGAATTCCTAGCCTTCCTTCTTCAACCAGTAGACAAATACGACCCCAAGAGACCCATTTTCTTTTCTTAGTCTCCACACTTGAACCCCAAAGGAAGTTGAAGAAATTTTTCTTCAACTTCGCAAAAATACCTTTAGGCAAATTCATCACAGACAACAAATGGATGAGCATACTATTAAGAACATGCTTAATAAGAATTAATTTTCTGCCAAAAGAAAGTAACTTACTATTCCAACTTGCCAATTTCTTATCTACTTAGCCAACAAAGGATCAAACATGTTCAAAGTTCTTCTCCCAACGCGAAGCGGCATCCCCAAATACACACAAGGCCAAACACCTTCTGCAAAACCCGAAATTTGCTTCAGCTGGCTCTTCCGATCATAGTCAAAATTTGTAGAGAAAAAAATAGAGGACTTATTCAGATTTACAAGCTGTCCCGATAAGCTCTCATACTTGCGAATTACACCCATCAAATTTCGAATAGAAGCCTTACCACCATTTGCAAAAATAAAAAAATATCCGCATATAGCAAATGAGAAAACCGAACACCCCATTAGAATTAAAATACTTTACTCTCCCCAATTGAAATTCATGACGAAGCATATGAGAAAGCAATTCTTCCGACAAGATAAACAATGCGAAAGAGGGTCCCCTAATGAAGACCATAATGACAGAAAAAATTGGAGAGGAAATGGAATTAAAAATCAATGACCTCCACTTTTCTAAAAAGCCCAATCGACGTAAATCTTTGAACAAAAAACTCCAATTCACACGATCATAAGTTTTAGCCATATCAATCTTCATCATAACATTGTCCCCTCTAATCTTCTGATTCATGCCATGAACAAATTCTTGAGCAAGCGACATATTTTCAAAAATATTTCAACCTCAAATAAATGCAACCTGCTTCGACGAAACAATGCCCCCAATAATTGGTGCCAATCTAAAAATTATGATTTTAGCCATGATTTTCTAGACAACAGAACACAAACTAATAGGCCAAAAATGACCAAATCCCTCTGGCACGTCAACCTTCGGAATCAAAACAATATTAGGCGCCCAAAAAAAAGTAGTCAAAGGAATACCTTCAAAAAATTCCCTCGCCATGTCAAGCAGATCTTGTTTCACAACCTCCCAAGTAAAGATGAAAAAAGTTGTCGAGAACCCATGTGGCCCAGGACTGCTATCTTGTGGAATAGACCACAAAGCTGCTTTTACTTCTTCAAGAGAAGGTGGCACACATAGCAGAAAATTTTCTCTTTCGATCACTACATGATCTAGCAAATGGAAGCATTCTTCATTCATGTCAACTGGCATTGCCGAAAGTAATTCCTGGAAGAATAACATTGCCGCTTCATGCAGCTCTTTAGCTGACCGTAACCGAATCTCATCACTAAGCTTCATGCATTCAATCATTTTATTCTTTTTTTTAACATGTAAGGAAGCATGAAAAAATGCCGAATTCGAATCACCATCCGTTAACCACTTGATGCGTGATTTTTCACATCCTAAGATCTCCTCACGGTGACGCCATAGTAGATGCTGCTGCTTGCACAACAACAACTCTCTCTCCTTCTCCTATGAAAACTTAGAACAAAGTACTTCTTCTAGTTCCGACATTCTTGAATCAACACTTTTAATCTCCAGTTCAACTCTCCCAAACATTTCAATATTCCACTTCCTCAAAGCTTGCTTTAGACATTTCAGCTTATGACTCACCCTCACCATAGCACAACCCTCAACCCCTTGATTCCAACACTCTTGCACCAATGGTTAAAAATCATCATGAGTTCCCCCCCACATACGTTGAAAATGAAAATACTTAACCCCACTCCTTCTCTCCTTCTCCAAATAAATTATCGTAGGAAAATAATCCGAGGAAGTTTGTGGAAGGTACTCCATATGTGCATCTTCAAAAACATTTAGGAACAATGAATTCACCAAGACCCTATCCAACTTAGCCCAAATCACCCCCTACCATTACACCAAGAAAAAATTTTTCCCCCAGAAGGAAGCTCAATAAAACCACAGTCTTAGATGCACATATTAAACTCCTCTTTTGCTCCAACAAACTCCCACCCCCCTTTTGCCAAGTTAATTGTGGTCTCCTGTTTTGCCCTTCACTTAATTCCAGATGAAGGAAAAAGGGTTTGGAAATTTCAAAAGGGCCCTAGTGATAGAGTTCATCACCTTATATTGGTTTCAAGCTTTAATGTATATACCGAAACAATGAGAAGAGCCATGACCCTTAAGACTTGTGGATGATAGAGAACAACAATAACACCTTAGTTTGGAAACATCAAGAGCTACAAAATTGAAGGAGAAGATTATGTATACATCAAAGCGAGAAAACAAGATCATGGAGCCGTTGCATAAAGTTGCATCAATATATGATGGAGCCATTGCCACTACTAATGAAGGAATATCTTGAAAACCTTTCAACCGTTAGAGATACACTCGTGTACGGAAAATCGCATCACTCAAGATATTGCACTTCTTTGATCTTTCCTTGGTGCTGCTCTGTAAATTTTCTTAGTACCGGTTACTTACATTTTAGAAGTTTTATAATAAATACAATATCACACGGCAAGATGAGCTTCTCAATGTTATAGAGAAAGCTTTGTCTTCTCCTCATCTAAGTTCTATCATCATCTTCATGGTATCAGTAGCCAAAAGCTCTTGATTACTCATCGACAAATGGCTGATCTTTTACACTTTCCATTTCTAATTTTTCTAATTTGATCTCGGCTAGTTTGTTTTCAGATATGAGATGAAATGAGTTGAGATTAAAGTTAAAAAGTTGGCTAAAATATTGTTAGAATATATTTTTTAATATTATTTTTGTTTTGGGATTTTGAAAAAGTTGAATTGTTTATTTTATTTTGTGTGGAGATTTGAAAAAGTTGTAATAATGAGGTGGGATGAAATGAGATGAGATATTTTTTGAAAACAAATGAGAGGGTTGTTTGGATGTTGAGATGATTTCATCTCATCTCATATCATCACATCTCAACATTCAAACACCACTCAAACATACATTTTTAAATTTTAAGTTTTCAACTTTTTCATCTAATCATTACAAGTTTTCCAAACTTTCAAACAACATACAAAAAATAATTCAACTTTTTCAAATTTCAAAATAAAAATGATATAAAAATTTATATTCTAACAATATTTTAACTTTATAATATTTTTATTCTAACTTTTTTTCTCTCATTTTTCAAAACTTTATAAAACATAATATTTTAAACAATTTCACTACTATTCACAAATCATTTCACTATTATTCACAGATTTCTCATTACATATAATTACTCAAGCATCCCTTAAGTTTAAATCCACCAATTATCTTACATGGCGCATGCAGATTCTATCCCTTATTCAAATTTAAAAATTGATGCACCATCTCATCAGTGATGCACAATATCCACTATTCTAGTTGATGATGAGAAAGAAATTGTCAACCCAAGTTTTGAAGATTGGAGTTCCACTGATGTTTTTTCTAGGAGCTAGATTATTGGGACATTAACAGAAGAAGTGGCAAGGCATATTCTTTGCCAGAGCACTACCCGAGCGGTTTGGCAATGCCTTGAAGAAACTTACCTTCAGGCCACCAAGGAACGAAATGCTCAATTAAAACGACAATTAAGAAAAGGAAAATGCTAGTATGACTCTCAAATGTACCTACCAAATTTGTCCACTCATGTATTTTAGTTCTTTTTCCTTAATGGTTAAAGATGTGATTATTAGTGAATTTTTAAGTTTTTTTAATTTTTTCTTAATGATTAAGGATGTTTAAAAAATGTTTAAAAGAAAAAGAAAAAAATCATTTACACTGGTGCGCATATTTGGGATGCATATTTGGTGTGCAACCTAATATTGTCCATATACCAAAATCTCATTCCATTTCACACAGTGACTATCTCATGCGATCCAAGTTTATGAGATAATTTTGCTGCAATTTTGAAGCCTGTATTAGATGAAGAAAAAACTGCGTGATTCTCTCATTGTCTTGGAAAACTATGGCCTCTGTTCGGGTTGGTACTAACTTTTCAGTTTCTGATGCACCTACTTCGGAAGCAAAGTGGTTTTCTGCGTGCTCTTTCTTGTGTGCACACTCGGGGCTCTAAGAATAATAAGAGGAAGATTCACATTCTGTTTCTGCTTGGTTGGCCGCCAGGGTTTGCACAACAATACCATAGGGGTTAAATATGAAATTTCTATTCTGATGTGATATTTCTGTTAAACTGTGCCAAAGAAATTTTGAATAAAAATATTTTTGAACTTTTGCTCTGATATTTTTTGATAACATGTTCTAACTGTGCATTTTGAAAATAAAAAGTATTTTGTTCTCCATTCTGAATTCTGTAAATGCTCATGTTTGCATGCTAGTATATGTTATCTACTTACTGAGTTGTTGATAACTCACCCCTTATCTCCAAATATATTTTAGATAATTTTGATGGTTCTACAGAAGAGTAAGAGTAGGAAATGTTAGAGAGATTTGATGTTCGTAGAGGAATAAGTACCCGAGGGTATAAGTACTTATTTGAGAGTTATAGTTGGTAAATGATTATTTTCGGTTATTTTGATATGATGAGTTAATGATATTTTTGAATCTTTGGAGAGTTTTTAATTTATGTTATTGAGAATTTCTTTGTTGTCTCTATAAAGAAACATGGATATTTGGGTAGAGCAAATGAATTAATATTTTATGGAGTTTTTGGATTTTATAAATGTGCTATCGGAGAAGACTTTCAGTATTAGGAGCTAACTTTCCGGACCTCCAGGACCGGGGCATTACAATTGGTATCAAAGACAGGTTTGAGATTCTGAGTGTGAGTATCTAAGGTTTTCGAAAATGCTTTCTAATGGAAAAACCCTAGAATCTGAAACCCTTAAAGACAAAAAAAAACCCTAGCCTTTCTTCTAAGTGGTGGTCGTGGTCTTCATTCCCTCTGTACTTTGTGTTCATGAGCTTAAAACAAGAAGAATATTTTGGGTTCTTCCTTTTCTTAAAGAAAAATCCTAGTTTCTAAAGTGAAAGTGTGTGTTCATGTGGGAAAACCCTAGAACCGTAACTTGTTGGTGTTGTTTTCCCTGTTGGCCATGCATGTATGTGCAAGAAATGGTGGAATGGTTCTTACCTCCTTGTCCTCTTCCCCTAGTCGAAAGGTTGAAGGAGTATTCTTGATGATTTTTGGAATGATGAAGATAATGGTGGCGTTTGGTTGGTGAGAAAGTGTAAGAACTAGAGAGCAAGTAGTGGTGGCCGAAATTCCTTAGAAGCAAAGTTGAGAACTTGAGCAAAAGATCTACAAATTTTTGGCAATGCCCTTTTATAGAAGTCTCCAACCCTTCTTGAAATTCCGATGCCACTTGGCTTCTTGACAAAAGGGGTTTCTTCCTCTTCCCTATGATGGGATGGCATTGGAAAACCAAAAGTCCCTTTTACACATGGCGTGTGGCCTCCCAAAAACAGAAACCTCTCTTCCTTCATTTGCCCTTCTTCTTTTGTCTAGGTTCAATGTACTTGGTGCAAAAAGGTCAAAACATAGAACCCAATCTTCCTTGGAACTCTACTTCGTGTGCATGGTTACCAGTGGCAAGTGGAGTGTGTGTTCCTTGTGTTGGCCGAAACCCTAGCTCTTCCCTAGGTGATCTTTGGCCTTCCCAAGGTGATCTTTGGCCTTCTCCATGCTTGTGTCAGCAACCCCCCCCCCCACCTCTCTCTCTTTCTTGCTATTCCAACATTCTTCTAAAACATGCATTTTTCCTGTAACGCCCCGTTCCCGAGGGTCCAGAGAGTTAAGTCATGTTACCTGATAATCAACTCCAACATTGCTAATATACTTCTAAAAGCTCCAAATCAATCGTAAACACTTCAAATTGAATCAAACACACATACTCATATATCAAATCCTCAATACAATAACCCCAAAAAAAATATCAATTTCTATACATGTCACTTAAATTTTCAACAATATAATTAACAAAAATCACCAATACTCATCGAAAATTTTCTTTTCTTAATCCACTATTTTTAAATCATCTCACACAATGCCTCATAGTATTGATCCTCAGCTGAAAAATCCAAAATCATTTGAAAATATTGTGACGATAAAGAGGGTGAGTTATCAACAACTCAATAAGCAGAGAACATATACTAGTATGCAAATATGAGTATTTACAGAGTTCAGAATGCAAAACAAAACACTTCATTTTTAGAATGCAGAGTTAAAACATGTTATCAAAAATATCAGAGCGAAAGTTCAAAAATATTCTTAATCAAAATTCCCTTTGCACAACATAACTGAAACATCATATCAGAACATAATTCCATGTTTAACCCCTGTGGTAGGGTTGTGCAAACCCCAGCGGTCAACCGAGCAGAAACAGAATGTGAATCTTCTACTCATCATTCTCGGAATCCCAAATGTGCACATAGGAAATACCACATAGAAAACCACTTTGTTTTCAAAGTGGGTGTACCAGAAATAGAAAAGTTGGTACCAACCCAAACAGAGACCACAATTTTACACCCATAGTAAGATCAGAATAGAACAGAAACAGAATGTCATGCCAGAAGTTTTAGAAATCACATCATATCACATCAGAGTACAGGACATTTTCAAAACAAAATAGAATCAGATCACAAAATATAATTTATGCACAATTTTTCATATTCTCTCTCTTTTATATAGTTCAGAAACAAAATGCCAAAACTTTGCTCATGTCTACACTAGTCATGACAGAAAATACTTTATTCTTATATAGAATTTCATGAGTCATGCAGAACAAATAACTGAGGTCTTTTCAAATTTCTTTTCATAATAAAACATGCACATTTTTCCAAAAATCAACCACAGTCTATTTTCATGCAAAGTCTAGTATAGGAATCCCGCTTAACTGGACTTCTTAACTTTTCAAAATTTTCCTCAAAGATGCCGAACAAATATTAATCGTCACCTATAAAAATCACATAATTCTTGTAAATTTTCAATCAATCACGTATTTCGATATTTAATCTTAAGCTTCTAAAATAACCTATTTTAATTCCTTAAAATCTAAAATTCTCATAACCTCAACATACCATCATTTTCCAAAACCATCAATATCCACTTAATCGAATTCGTACCGAATAAGAATTTAATCGAACAAGTATTATGATAATTACGAAACTCAATAAATACTAATATTAAAATATCTAAAATACCAACGACGTATTATAAATTAATAGAATACTTTGACTACTTTAAAAATCTTATAAAATACGTCGTGAAAAACTCCTCTTAAAAAAATAGGTTTACTTCCTTTAGTTAACAATATTATTAAAATATTATCTACACAGATACAATATTTTATGAGACTTAAAAACAAAACCCATTTAAACTTAAACCCAAATAGACTACTCATCCGAAAAAATATATATGGAACATACAATAAGGGTAAACTGGTAATAGTACTCAACTATTAGGTTAACAATTTACATATATATATATATAGAACTTATAAGAAATATAGAACTTAAAAGAACAAATCCAGAGGAACAAACACACGGAATTAGAACCAAGTATGCGGCGACAAGGGCTTACCCAAGGGAGACCAAGGCAAGCGTGGAGGGGTAATGCGCGACGAGGTTGGCTGGAGGGACTGTGGTGGCGCGGCTGAAAAGCAGGAGTGCGGCGGAGATGCCGTCGAGCTGGGCTGAGCACGAGAGAAAGAGAGGGAGAGGTGAGTGAGTGAGAGGGCGGAGAGAAAGGAGTGGTAAATTGAGAGAGATACTCATTGTGAGGGGTTGCTATGGGATGAGGTGGCCTATGGTGTCCGGCGTCCTTTTTCGTGCAGTGGCGATAGCTTGGAGTGACTGGTGCGGTGCGGTGGTTTGGTGGGTATGATCTCTGTTTCGGGTGGCTAAAAATAGGGAAGTTTGTGGGTTGTGGTTTCTTTCAACGTCTGGGAGACGGTGGTGAAGGGCGGTGAGGTCTAGGTAGAGGTTTTCGTTGGGTGGATGAACTGGGCGGCAACTATGTGAAGGTGTCGATTGGCTGTTGGCCATGCGTGGGTGCTGCTCGCGGTTGCTGAAGTTGCCTGGATGGTGGACATTCCCAACGTAACAATTTGTTGCTGCGATTGCGGGAAGTTGGCTCTCTGTGGTGCATGGTTGCAACGAAGGCTGGTAGCTTGCAGAGGAACTACCGTGACTTACGACAACAAGGAAAACCCGAGAGGTAAAAGAGAGAGGTGGTTTGTGGAGGGTGGCGACTTGTAGTGGATGCTGGTTTGTGGATGGAGCTGCTTCTGTGCGATGAAACTTGTGAAGTGAAAACTTATAAGTATGCAGTGTTTACCGATGACCCTAGCGGGACAACGTGTATATTGTGTAGCAGTGTATAAGGAATAACGAGTGGCCTTTTTCATTGAATTTAGGGCCTTGTGTCAACCTTAAAAAAAAAAAACAAATTTTCCAAAAATTTTCTCAGCTCATAAAAAGATTTTTAACCTCATAATCAAACCGAACGAAAAATAAAAACATAATCCGCCTAAATAAAAAATTAAGCCCATAGTACATTCTAAAAATTTATCCGAAATTCCAAAAGGGCTTTTCATACAAAAACCCAAGAAAATTTTAGAAAGTAGGCTAGGTGCTGGACCCTGGTGTTACATTTCCCTCCCAAGTAAGATCCTCTTGGAACTCCAAAGGTTTCTCTCCATGCTTGACAAGTGTCAATCTCAGAAATGGGGCCTTGCATGTGGACGTGACTAAAACATTTAAAAGTCATTGAGAGAGACGGGAAGGAGGCGTGCGACGGAGGCTCATTGAGAGAGGTGGAGCTGCGACAGAGCTGGGTGGCTCGGGGTGACGTGAGGTGGCCGACGGAACTCTCTGTGGCAGTGGCGTCGAAGTGGAGGGGCTGGTGCCGTGGGGTTGCTGGGTTAACTCAGGGGGGAAAAAGGAGTGCTCTGTTTTGATGAGCAAAAACAGGGGCTAACCGAGTGATGGAGAGGATGTGCGGCCTCCATGGTAGCGACTTACGGTGGTGTTGCCGTGCATGTGGGTGGTTGCAGTTTATGGAAAGGAATCGAGGTAGCTGCCGGTTTCATGTGGGGCAGGGCATTGGGCTATTACACGGTGGTTGGATGAAAACCAAACTGCGGTGGATGTTTTTGGGTCACGGCAATGGAGTGCAATATGATGGGGGTTGTGCTATGGCTGGCGGCAGTAACAAGTTTTGGGCAGTTTCTCCATGCAGTAGATGAATACATGTATATATATATATATATATATATATATGTATAGATGTGAGGATAAAACCCTAGAGATAAGAGAGGAAAGAGACGTGCATAAGATTGCTTATGACTGGCGGAAAGAGACGTGAAAAAGGTGGGGAGTTTCTAAATAAAACAACAGCCGTTGGGTTTCTCAGTTTAATAAAATAAAGGGCAAGGGCCTTGGGGTTATCGGATTGAGCCACTTTTAACAAATCTGGTAGTGAATAGCTAAAAAGAATAAATAACTAAAAGGGCTCTACTATTAGATTTTGAGTCACGAACCAAACCCTGTAATATTCGACAAAACAACTATTTTCCGTATGTATAAATTCAAAATAATTTTAGAAAACGGTTTAGTGTTGGGCCCGGGTGTTACAAAACACGTAAGGTGTGTGAGGTTTTTACTACTAACATTCTTTTTTACAGTTCATTACAATGTCTCATATGAGTGACTCATCATCAAAGGGGATGACAGATAACTCATCATTTGTATTACAAGCCATGCAACAACAGTTTGAGCGGTTGAACTTAGTGTTGGATGAAGTGAGGGATATGATGGATTATCAAGAAATAGTGATTAGAAATCTCCAAGGTGGGAGGGATAGGAGGCGACGTGAGCCTAGTATTGAGAATGGGTATGAGAATGGACAGTATGATGAGGATGAGGAAGACCTAACATCTGAAGTTGGATTGGGTAGACATAAGAGTTAGGCCTGAAAAAGGACTTAGGGGAAACCCTGGGGGTCGAGATGGAGTAGATAGGAACCTTGGAAGCATCAAAATGAAAATACCATCATTCCAAGGTAGAACTGACTTTGAAGTTTATTTAGAGTGGGAGAAAATAATAGAGTTGGTGTTTGATTGTCATAATTACTCTGAGGAGAAGAATGTGAAGTTGGTAGTAATTGAGTTCACTGATTATGCGATTATTTGGTGGGATCAATTAGTGACTAATAGGAGGAGGAATCTTGAGAGGCCTATAGAAACATGGAGATAGTTGAAAGCTATCATCAGGCGGAGATTTGTACCTAGCCATTACTATAGAGACCTCTACCAAAAACTACAAATCTTATACAGGGGTCTACGAGTGTAGATGATTACCATAAGGAGATGGAGGTGGCTATGATTCGGGCTAATGTAGTGGAGGATCGGGAGGCTACGATAACTAAATTTTTGAGTGGGTTGAATAGGGAGATAACCAATGTAGTTGAGTTGCAACATTATGTGAAGGTAGAGGATATGGTGCACATGGCTATGGAGGTAGAGAGGCAGTTAAAGAGGAAGGGTACAACAAGGGATACTTCGGTTTCTAGCACTCCTTGGAAACCAAAGTGGGACAAAAATGATCAAGCTGTAACAAAGGGAAAGACCAAACCACCTAAGGGGAAATATGAGGGAACTAGCAACAATTCCAAGGTAGAATCCCAACCTTCACGAAATAGAGATATTAAATGTTTTAAGTGTTTGGGTTCATGGCACATCGCATCTCAATATCCAAATATGTTGGTGATGACTGAGAATGAGGATGATAGTGAGGAGATGCCCGAGTTGGTTGATACTAGTGTTGATGATGGAGTGGAGTACCTCGTAACAGGTGAATCACTTATTGCCAAATGTGCTCTCAATACACAAATCAAGGTGGATGATACGGAGCAGCAGAGTGAGATAATTTTCAATACTAGATGCCACATCAACAACAAGGTATGTAGTATGATCATTTATGGGGGAGTTGTACTAATGTTGTTAGTACTATTTTAATTGAGAAATTGAATTTGTCTACCTTGAAGCACTTTAGATCATACAAGTTGCAATGGTTGAATGATTGTAGGGAGGTTAGGATAAATAGGCAAGTGTTAGTTTCTTTTTCAATTGGAAAATACATGGATGAAATACTTTGTGATGTAGTATCTATGCATGCTGGCCATATTTTGTTGGGAATGTCGTGGCAGTATGACAGGAAAGCGATTCATGACGAGTTCAAGAATAAGTATGCTTTGGTAAAAGACAATAAGACCATTACTCTTGTACCATTGACTCAAAGACAAGTGTATGAAAATCAAGTGAAATTGAAAAGAGAGAATGAGTTGAAAAACACTTGCGAGGCTGATAGTTCAAAAAAAGAAGATAAAAAAGAGAGTGAAAAAAAAAGAGAGTGAAAGAAAAAGAAGAGGGTAAAAAGAAAAAAGAGAATGAAAAAATGAGAGAAAAATAAAGAGAAAAGTGAGTCTTTATGCTAAGGAAAATTTTACTACTAACGAACTTGACAAACCATTGCCTAGTGTTGTTGTCTCTTTGTTGCAAGTATATGAGGTCATGATTTCTAGTTGTGTGTTTAGTGGATTGCCACCTATTAGAGAGCTAGAGCATTACATTAATTTTGTGTCAGGTGTGACAATTCCTATCCGGCCTTTCTTTGAAGAACATGAGTCATTGACACACTTGAAGGGACAAGTAAGTTGTTGACTAGAATGAATGCTAAGTGTGAGGACTGTATTGAGATTTTTCCTCATGTAATCAAATACTCACATTTGAGAAAATTTTTCTGGTTAATGCATTAGCAAGAAGGTATGTCTTTATCTTTATTTTAAAAGCAAAGTTATTGAGATTTGAATATGTTAAGAAATTGCATGCTAATGACGATGACTTCGCTAGTGTGTATGGAACATGTGAGAAAACATCATTTGGTAAGTTTTATAAACTAGATTGGTACTTGTTTAGAGAGAATAGACTTTGTCTGCCTACTAGTGTTATGCATAAGTTGCTTGTGTGTGATAGACATGGTGGTTTGTTGGGTAACTTTGGTGTAAGGAAGACTTTAGACGTGTTGCATAAACATTTGTGGGGTATCAATTGCCATTCATTAACATGTTGCATGAACATTTGTGGGAGTATCATTTGCTATTCATTAACGTATCGCATGAGCGTTTGTGTATTGCTTACCATTCATTGAGTTTGCATATAATTGAAGTAGTCATTTTGGTGTAAGTAAAACTTTAAATGTGTTTCATGAACGTTTGTAAGAGTATCATTTGTCATTCATTAAATTGTTATATGGACTTTTACAGAAGTATCATTTGCCCTTATTAGAGTTTGCATATAATAGGACCATGCATGCATCTATTTCTTATTCTTCTTTTGAAGTTGTTTATGGTTTTAATCCACTTACTCTTTTAGCTTTGATACTTTTGTTTGTTGATAACAGGAGTAACTTGGAAGGACCTTTCCGAATTCTTGCAAAAAATAATGAAAATTCATATCAACTAGATCTTCCAAGTAGGTATTATGTTCCTGCTATTTTCAATATTACTAACTTTTTTCCTTTTGATGCAGGTGGAGATTCGAGGTCGAATCCTTTTGAGGAGAGGGGAATGATGGGCACCAAGATGGACCTAGTCTTAAAAATCTTTTGCAAGTTCCAGATGTGCCAATTACAAAGTCAAGAGCCAAGAAGATGAATGAGGCAATACAAGGATTGGTGCAATCCACTTGGGACGAGTCTAGCAAGAGTTGAATATTCAAGATGGGCTTGAGAGAAGGAGATCCAGTGATCATCCACGTGATACAAGCTATAAAAGAGTGCAACATAAATTATGACCTATTATTATGTTTATGTGAATGAAGGCGTTGGACTTATTTATTTAATTGAAGGGGCTTATTTTATTAGTTATAGGAATTAGTCTGAAATAATTGGGTTTGAGGATGCTTGGCCCACATATGTCTTATTTCTTATGAACTAGGGTTTTTAGGAAGATCTTGTATTTTGGCCAATGGCTTATTTGGAAAGTTACTTTTTAGGAACTAGGGTTTAAAGAGGTACTGCGGCGAGTTACTATAGTCGCGTCACTATTCATCTATGGGTGTTTTGGAAAAAATGGCTTTATTTTGGCTAGAGTTTTAATTAGGTTTTGGTTTAAATACTCTTTGTAACCTCATTTTAAGAAATTTATGAAATTTGATGAATTTATTCATTGTGAGTTGAGTTTACTCCTCTTGTTCTTGATTGAACTTTTGAACTTATCAAAGATAAATTACAACTTTTGTGGCGTTCTTCCTTGTAATTTGGGTTCTTGAGATAGGTTCTTTAACGGGTCTAAATTTTAATATAATCTAGGTCCTTGAAACGAGTTCTCAACGGGTCTATGTTCTCCATCCATTGACTTGGTTTTGGGTTTCTTGGGTGAGTTTTCAAACTGATTGTGGCTTCAAGGGATTCCATTTCCTCGGGTTCATATCAGTTCCCTGCTAATTACCGCATCAACCAACGATCCACTTGATCGAGGTGACTACATCATAACATAAACATATTATTTTACGGTAGTTTGCTTTGTTTGCCTTCACCGTATGGCACCTACAAGTTTTAGGTGCAACCTCACTCCGATATCATTTCCTTAAGGAACCATTCGAGGCCCGTAGATTATACTTCATCGACCTAGGGGTCTCCACTCGACTTTAGACACTCCAGAGTGGACAAGGAGTTCCACTAGGGCATTTACCGTCCTAATATTTGGGGTCGTGATAAAACGTACATTGACCTTTTTCTTTTTTGAAAACATAGACCCATATGCATAAGACATGGACACATGATGCTACACTTTATTATACTCGTGTAACATGTGAAAACCAAAACACATATAGTCAAATCCGCAATATGCATCTCACAATATGGCTTGAAAACATTAGAACATGCAATCATATGATGAATACATGTAAACGTAGTTGAATCATACTTGTCCAAACACAAAACAAATTCGGATACCCTTGAATTGAGTTTCTATTTACTTTGGGATACTCCTGAGTAGATTTTTATGTTTAATTTCAGAGTTTATAAAAGAGCAAGTCCAAACTCATTCAAATTCAAAGCTTGAGGAAATTGTACCTTAACTGAGCTCTTGATTACCTCGGCTTATTCGGGCAACTCAGCACTATCCTTGCTTTGTTCCTCATCAACATTCTCTGGCTTATCAGTTGTTGGGATGTGTGAGGACTTACCACTTCGTGTCATAATGGCATTGACCTCCTTCAAATTTCCTTGTGCCACATATTGACATTGGGGTATGGATTGAGCTTGAGAAGGGAACTTGCCATGCTCATTCACACTCAAGAAGCTCATCAACTTGGATATTTGGCTCTTTATCTCATTATTTTCTTCAACCACCTACGTAATGAAAGATTCAAACTTTTAGTTAGTCTTACCCTGTGGCTCAATAAAAGCATGCAAAGTGTCTTCTATAAGACTCCTAGAAGATGAATGTGCATAATATGGTACAAGATATGATCTAGGGGTTGTGCAGGCTGCTGGCTTTCAGACTTCCAGCTAAATTTGGAGTGATTGCGCCATCCCAGATTATAGGTATCAGAGAAAGATGTAAAAGGTTTATTGTACATACCTAAAGCATTACATTGTTCCTCATACACCCCTCTCATCTCAGCAAATGTAAGACATTCTTGGACGAGGTGATCTACCCCGCCATACACAAAACATGGTCCAAAAGACTCTGCATAATTAACCACGTGTGTTGGCTTTAAGTCCTTAGTCTTTAACACATCTAACTCCCTAGTGAGCATCTCAACCTTAGCCTTTAAGCTATCCTCTTCCCTAAGATGGTAAATTCCACCACCATTTAGGTTTTCTGCAGGTCGTGACTTATTTATGCTTTCAGTAGCAGTAGGTCCAATCCAAGTGTGAGCTTTTTTAGCAAGTTCATTGAGGTATTGTATGGTTTCATCAGGATCTTTATGTAAGAACTCACCATTACACATCATCTCCACAAATTGGCGCTCTTTAGGTGTAAGTCTCTAATAAAAATAGCTCACTAAGCATAAATTCTCATACTCATGATGAGGACACATACTCAACAACTCCTTAAATCTCTCCCAAGACTGATACAAAGTCTCACTGTCCTTTTGTGCAAAGGTGGAGATTTTCCTTTTTAAAGCATTAGTCTTATGTTGGGGAAATTATTTATTAAAGAAGACCTGAGTCATCTCATTCCATGACCCAATAGATCGGGGTCTCAGTGAATATAGCCAACTCTTAGCTCTATCCTTTAAAGAGAAATGAAAGAACTTAAGTATCACAACGTCATCAGTTGCATTTTGATTATGAAAAGTCTCAACTACTTCTTCAAACTCCCTAATGTGCACATATGAATTTTCATTTTCCAAGCCATGAAAAGTAGGGAGTAACTGTATCATCCATGTTTTAAAATCCAGTTGGCGAGTATTAGCTGGAAACATGTTGCATGATAGTGTGGTTGTGCGTGTAGGGTGGAGGTAATCATGAAGAGTTCTAATGGGTTAATCGTGTTCACTCATTTCTTCGGGACTAGATGGATTGTCAAATAAATGATTTAAAAATTTTGATTCTGACTCTTCCATAGGCCTACAAGCAAATCTACCCAAGGTGTCTCTATATTTGTGCATGCAAGATAACAAAATACTAAAAGAAGAAAAATAAAATAAAAAGAAAGAAGAAAAAAAATAATGCAGCAAGTTAAAAGAAGGAACGAAGTTACCACCTTTACAAACTGCTTAAAAGAAAAACAATCTAGCAATTCTTCTACCGTCTCCCCAGCAACAGCACCAAAATTTGATTACGCCCAAAGAATAATGCAGTAGTTGTAGCACAGCTTTGGGGTGTCGATTCCACAAATAGACAAATTAAAAGAATTGTAGAAGGAACAAAGAAACTAAAAAAAGATATTAAATGATTAATGGAGAACAAAGATTAATTTTAAATGTAAATTAAAGTGAAACAAAGTGACTAACGGAAAAAGTACTCAAGTTTGACAAACAGTTTAGCGTCGAGAATCCCTTGCACAAATATGGTATTTTAATTATTCTTAATTTATTGAATAACTCAATTGGGAACTCAATTCCTAATATTCCTAATCAGAAGGTATAGATTTATAAACCAAGATTAAACCAAATGTAACCCTTTGAAAAATCATTCACCACTTTTAAAATACGTAAATTATTATCACTATTGAGAAAATCTAACAATGACAATATACTCAGGAAGCGATATTGCAGCAAATAATTAAATCAATATAGATAAATAATTGATCCAAATATAATCAAAGAGCTAATCCATTCAATAGAAAAAGCATGACTAAATCCATAAACAGAATAAATTCTATGATTATTCGGAGAAGAAAACATCAACAATAAATTGAGAATGATAAAACAAAAGAGTTTTAGTAATTGAAAATCAAATACATAAATTAAAAATACCATCTAATGTACAAGTTCATCCCTAACCCTACTTGAGAATTTAGTTACCCATAAATATAATGGACCACAAAAATCTCAAGAGAAAAATAGAGCAAACGACGACCATGAAAATTAATTTCAGATCTTCCTCCTTCAAACTAAGCCGTATCCCCTCTTTTGAACTCCCCAATTCCGTGCTAATGATATGCTTAAATAGGGTAAGAAAGAAACCCTAATGTCTTCATATTCCCACACACAAAATCGCCTAAATTTTAGGACTCAACTTGATAGCCACGTACGCACTTTAGGAGTTTGAATTTGGAAATCCTTATTAGATAACTTTGTAGCCTTTTAAGATATGTTTCCAACGCATCAATAATCGCATCAATTCAATATTTGAACGGAAAGTTGTGATTAAAATACTAAAGTGTGTCCATTCTGTCTCCTAGCGCATTTTGGACTTTGATCCGAATTACTCTCAAACCCCATCATTATCCTTATTTGAAGAGTCCAACACTCGTTAAAAGTTCTTAAGTTGTTCCAACGTCTTGTCCGCTTAAAAGTCCTTTGAATTTGAATGAGTTTGGACTTACTCTTTTATAAACTCTGAAATTAAACATAAAAATCTACTTAGGAGTATCCCAAAGTAAATAGAAACTCAATTCAAGAATACACATTAATTCCAATGATTTCTATTAACATTTTAGTATTTTAGTCCAATAATAGGGTATTTAGAGTGCACTTTCGTACACTCATCAGTTCCTGTGGCATTGGCGGTGTAATACCCTGCTCCTTCCTTCTTACGTATGCTTCTTCCTTCTTACGTACGCTTCTCTCTTTCTGACGTATGTTCCTTCGTTATGACGAAAGCCAATTCTAAGGGCAGAGATTATGTGATTGTCTGCCCCTTTTATCTGGCGATTGTGAGCCTCATCATGCGCGTCGAACCTCGAATGCGTGTTTCAAAAGATATTGTGTGACTTCTAGGGCACGTCCAATATTTTAAATATGTTGGAAATATTTATAAGGAGTATTTCCAATGTTATTGAATTAAGATTTGATTTTAAATACGACAATTATAATATTCTTGAAGAGCTCTAAAAATATTATAATTGTTAGAAATCATTTTAATATCATTATTAAAATGATTTCAACTATTTTAAGATATTATGAGATTTAAATTATATTGAATGCTTTTAATTAATTAAATGGTATTATTCTCTTAAATATGTTAAGTGAGACTTCATCATTTTATTAATGATAAAGGAATATTATTTTATAAAATAAAGTTAGTTTAAATAATATTCTATCTTTATTGCTTTTAATACTTTTAATTAATGTTAATGTTTTATGCATTTTAAATCAGTGTTTGAGATCTATCGTTAGATCGTTACGTGGATCCCAGACGAAGGGACTGGGTTAAATACCCAGACCCCCTCTCTTTCTCCCTCGCTTTTCCCTCAGCTCTCTCTCTCCTCCCTCTCCCCATCGTACGTCGCACGCTACCTCTCCAAGCCAATTCCTCCACTGCCCAACTCGGCACCGTCATGGGCCAATGAGTCTCACTGCCGCCACCACCAGCACCACCTCACTCGGGCGAGCCTCCCTACACCGGTCTCCCTCTCCCTCGGCAGTGCACAGCCCGAATGGGCTTAGTGCTCACTGCACTGCCGTGCGCCGTCCTCCGGCGCCACCACCACCACCAACAACCTTCCCTCTCATCGATGAACCCCTCCCATGGAACCCAAGCCACGGGAAGCTCCCTCTCCCCCTCCATCGCATGCACGCACGAAACCCATTTATGGGTTTCGCATGGCTTCAAAATCGACAACCCCAGCACCGCCATGTATCGGTTCCAGCTCCACCAGGCGCCTCCCCTGGCCACCATGGCTCCTTCCCGAGCTCTTCCAAGTTAGCCAAACCCTCCACCTCTCTCAAGCCCTCTCACTCTCTCACGAACTCCCCATCCTTCCCAAGCTCGATCAGCCACCGTGGCCTCACCCCGATGCCATCACGAGCTCCACCAGCAACCTCTCAACCTCCCATGGCTAGCCCACCACCAGCCTAGCCTCCCTCTAATTTCCTCTATTGGAGACCCACGACCTTAGATCCTCCACGAGCCACCATGTCTCCGACGTGTGCCACCTCGGCACCACCACGACACCACCACCCCAGGACCATGACCCAACCCTCATACGCCTTGACTCGCAACTCTAGCCACCCCAATGGCCAAAACAGCCACTGTACATGGCTAGCCGCCACGTACAATCCTTCTGACGTCTTTGACGGTGACAGTCAGCGAGCAACGCATGGGTTATCCCGTCGATGGTATAACCCTATATCCCTCATATTTATGTTAGATGTTAATTAGTTGATTAGGTTGGGGACTGTACTGTTGGTATTTGTGGAGTTGTGGTATTGTGATGTGCTGTGTATGTGAAGTGTTGGGCACATCTGTGCGGTGTGCTGTGAAGTGTTGGGCATAGTGGGAAGTGCGCTGTGTTCTGTTGTGGAGTATGTGTTGTAATGGTGACGTGGCATTGTGGGTGGAATGGGAACAGTACACGCTGAGTGTACTCTGTGTGTGACGTAGTGTGAGATAAGAAAAGTATGTGTAAAATATACCCTTCTGGCATAATGTGGAATGGGAAGAGTACACGTGGAGTGTACTCTGTGTGGCGTGGTGTGTGTGAAGAGAGTACACGTAGAGTGTACTCCATGCAGTGGAATGATGCACCATATGGAGGGTATGCCATGGTGGTGATGTGGCGTAGCGTGTGAAGGGAGTAGTGCAGCGATACACTGTGGGGCGTGTCGCAGAGATAAGGATGGTTGAGTGGTTGATAGGTGTAGGGCATGGTGAGTAGTGTCGGGAACTGTGGAACAGTGTCCCGAAGCAGTTATGGTGCTGCCTGTAGTCTGAGGTGACAAGTGTCATCGTGTTGGACTTATGGCTGGAAGGACGGGTGAAGTAGAAGAACAAGTGTAAGAGTGTGCAACGGAAGCATGACTGGGCAACGTCACGAAGTGACATGGTTACTGGCAGTCATGCTTATGATGGGTGAAGAGTTAGTGTAGGAATGGCGTAGCAGAACGTGACGAGATGTCACGATGTTGCGGGAGTACGTGAGGAACCGTACTCACGATGAGTTAGGAGTTGACGTAGCAGGATGTTAGGTGACGTGACAAGGTCACGATGTAGCTTGGGAGTAGTCTCGAGTTATATGACGTGACATAAGGCATAGTTGTGAACGGAGTCTTGTCGCATTAAGTGTTGGGATGAACTGTTAAAAGGGACGGGTAGCATGAAGAGTCATGCTAGTCGGGTTAAGAGAATGTTGGTATCAGAGTATGACCCTTGTCCCTACGAGCAAGTGATCAATATGTTATATGTCGATCTTAGGTGATAAGGGGTAAGGTATATGTGTAATCTAGTGAGACACATGTGCCAGACAGATTCACCATATGTAATGAGTAATTTGTCCTAAGCATAGTTGCATGGTGCTTAAACCTCAGAGTTGGCTTAGAGCCTTATAGCATGTATGGATGGGAATGAGGATTAGTGTAAGCTAAGGTGCATGAGTGACGGGTGTTTTGTCTAGAATTGGGATGCGTGATTCTATCGGTCGGAATCATGCGTCAGAATGTGGTCAGTAAGAAGATTAAGACGAAGGTCCTAGTGTCTTAATCCTAAGGTGTATCATGGGTTCGTCTTAGTGAATAAGTACTGGAGGCAAGACCTTGAGTTGGAAGATGTGGTGACCGTAACGGGTCTCCGAAGGTCTTGTCATAGTAAGGGACATGCAAGAGCAGGGGATAGAAAGAGAGTGTTCCAAGTGAAGCATAGATTTATTTCTAAGTTTAAGTTGCTATTGCATTAGATAGAGAATGACGCTAAGGTATGTGTATGCATGTAGGTTGTCATCTGACAAGCACATGAATGGACTGCATGATATGCAAATAGCATAGAGCCTAGGTAAGTGTTACGTTCATAATCTTCTAAAGTTTTCTAAAATAAAAATAAACGAAAATGTACGTTTTCTCTTCACGATGCCTTAAGAAAAGATGAAAGATGTTTTACGAAAACAAATGCTAAGTGTTCAAAGGTATACGTATGTATGGCCCCTCCTTGGTAGCCCCTGTTTATGCACCCAAAGTATTAATTGTACGCATGTGAATGGATGACTATACGGTGTATCTATTGTACGTATTTTCTAAGAAAACCCATGAATTGATGAAAATGCATGAAAGACATGAAAATGGATGGTTTTATGGATCCTACGAACTGACGCTTTTATAGATGCCATGAGGTGATGCTCATGGATACCATGAAAGACGACGTTTAAGGTGATGCTTATGGATGCCATGAAAGCTGACTTTTTAAATGTTTTACGATGCCATGAACGGATGTTTTTACGTATGCCATGAAAAGATGATGTTTAAGCTCATGTTTTAAAAGAGCGATGTTTTCCCACGAAAACGAAATGTTTTCTCATGAAAGGACATGTTAAAGGAAATATAAGAAAAGAATGGAAGCTCCAGCTCTTTCAAGCTGACATCAATGAATGAAAGAATGAACGAAAGCATAAAATGTATGAAAATACGTAACGGCCACATGAATGAATGAAAAGGGGTACCCAATGAATGAATGGGCAGATTGCAATGCCGGAAAGTAGTATTGGTAGTGCACCCAGTGCTGCACCCTAACGGAATGGGGTTCCAACCCGCAGCCACGGGTGAATCATTGGCCATAGGGCCGCTAATCCTAACACACGGGGCGTAACAGTGTGTATTGGCATATGAAAGTGATAAGAAAGAATGTATGTATGCATGAATGTATGAATGCATGAATGCACATATGAAAGCACAATCCTTTAAGAAATAAAGGCACTGACGGGAGAAACACTTTACGAAAAGAAAGCATTTTAAAGAAAAATCCCGTCCAGTGACGCTTTCAAACGAATGCACGTATGTCACGTATGCATGCACGTAATAGTATGTATGAATGATAAATACATGAATGAAAACCTATGTTGTTATATTTTAACTGTATGAAGTAATGCTTACGAGTCATCGACTCATTTTACTTTTTATGCATGCCTCTCCCCCCTCACAGGGACTAAACGGTCAGGACGAACACGGCTCATGGGGAAGAGCACGGAAGTCTAGGCATGAGTTTTAAATGTATGAGAGGTCTTTTTATTGTAAAAATTAATGTTTTCCGCTGTAATCCTCTTTTATTGCTAAATCACTTTTTATTTTATAAACGTAGAGTCTTGCACCCTGGTATGCAAGTAAAAAGTTTTAAATACAACAGTAATTCCCGTCGTTCTTTCTAAAATCTTTTATAAAAAGTCCCACCACAAGGACGGGCGTTACAGGCAGGGTTATTCTTGATGATTCAGGTAGGCTTGTCCAGGGTTATGCATCTTATGTTGGTTTTGGTTCTAATAACAAAGTGGAGCTATAGCACTCTTTCATGGGTTGAGAATTTGTAAGTCGTTGAACATCTCAAATGTTATTGTTGAAATGGATTCTATGGTGGTTATCTCTTGGTGGTTCAGAGGGAGATGTGGTGTGTGGTACCTTGAGGATTTTTGGGAGGAAATTGTTGGTTTAACCTGCATAATTCATTGTCGTTTCTAGCATCTTTTTCGTGAAGGTAATAGGGTGGCGGATTGGTTAGCCAAGGAAAGGGTTTCAGGTATTGATTTTGATTTTCCTAATAAATCTATTATGCCTCGGGTTCTTTGAGGCCTGATTCTTTTGGATTCTTTGGACCTTCCCTTGTTGCGGTGTTAGGTCTGGTTTCTTTGTGGTGGTTTTCTTTTCCATGTTGTAATATAGGCTTGTTATATGTTTTTTTTTTTTTTTTCTGGTTGTGGTTTTTTGGGGTCACCCATGGACCTTGTTACCACGGTAGGCTTGTTTTGTTACCACAGTATTCATCTACCACAAGTGAATGTTTTATTAATAAATATGGGAGGAGGTAACTATTGGACATGCGACCTTCCACCCTTTAAAAAAAAATGATAGATTTATATGGGTATTTTACCCCAATACTTTGTGCTAGCTGATGATGAGTTTGGACACATGACAAGTTCCTTACGAGATCAACAAAAGATGACAGTACACATTTATTTGCAGGAGCATTACAAATCAATAAAATAAATGATAATACATATTTTGTGCGGGATACACAAGAAATTTCTGATCAATAAAATCAAGAAAATCAATTAAATCTACAGTAGCATTACAGATCTAATAAAATCAATAAAAAAAATCAAACGAAGAGAGAGAGAGAGAGAGAGAGAGAGAGAGAGAGAGAGTACCATGCGATGGAGGGGGTGAGAGAGAAACAGAGAGAGAATGTGTGACGGTCCACGGAGGGGCTGGTAAAGGGAGGGGATGCAATGGAGGGGCCGCTTGAGAGGGGATGTGCTAGCGCCGCTAGGGTTTTCAACTTCTTTGAGATTCGGGGGAGGGGGGAAAAGTGAAAAACTGAATTTGGGGATCGAAGGAGGGGGGAGTTTGGACCGAATCTAAGAGGAGGGGAACGAAACAGCACCATTTGAATTGAAATTGGACCCAAATGGTGTCGTTTCAATACACGGTTTAGTTTAAAAAAAATTGAGTTCCAATGCCGTTTCATGCAACCTAGTTTCATTTTTTGTCTCAAATGGACTTAAACGACGTCGTTTAGGTCCAATTTTGTACTGAACGGCGCCATTTCTTGTTTGGCACATGAGGTGTATTTTTAACTTGTGATTCTTTTATCTTTTCGACACATAAATTAATTAAAAAAAAGTATTTAAATTAGTAAAATTAAAATTAAGCAAACTATTTAATGTGGATTATTTAATTAACTCATTAAAAAAAAATTAATTATAATTATACTTATGATGTTAATTGTTAATTCGTTACTAACGTAGAGTATGTCAATGTATTATGAATCTATGATAATTGTCAATATATTAAACTTTTATGTTTTTACATTAGTTAATTGATATTCATATCATACCTTAGTTAATTACATTAATATTTTTAATTGCTTTATACTCACTTGCAAGTTGCAACTTGGCTATTTTACAAAAATTTATCCAATAGAAATGTATAGAAATATATTTATCAAAATTAATATATATTATAATACTAATAGTAATAGTAATACTATATATTATCCTAATAGTGATATTAATACAATATAATAATATATGGTCATAGTGATATAGTCATAGTGATATTAATATTATATATAGTTATAGTGATTTAGTTATAAGAAATCTATTATTAGTATAACTATATAATAGTATTAGTATAACTATATATTAGTATTAGTTATAGTGATTTAGTTATAATGAATCAATGATCAGTATAATTATATATTAGTATTTGTTATAGTGATTTTAATTTTGTATAACTATATAATAGTATTAGTATAACTATCAACATAACTATATTATACTAATACTACTAGTATTAGTATTACTATATCACTGATTCACTATAGTATCATATAGACTTATAATGATATAGTATTAGTATAACTATTAAATTTACTAATACTATAATGATTTATATAGTTCTTTATATATAGACTTAAAGTGGATAACTAATACTAATAGTAATAACATTATCTTAAATTCTGAAGAAATGGAATGCGAAAGTAATATTAATTCTTGATCGATGCATTTGTGGGTGCCACCTTGCCAATTACTTTGCAATGCATGTAGTAACAATTACTATGAGATGTCACATGATCGATCTGGACTCTGATATATCGATCTCATCCTTTTGTGCAAGATGGGAATTAATTAATTAATTAGAGTATCATTTTCTACTACAAATTATTCCTACAGCAAATTATTTATTATCTATCTCAAATAATTTATATAATTATAATAACATTATCTTATATATAATTATAATTTATATTATTATATATAAAAATTATATATAATATTAAAGATATTATAAATAATATTAAAAAAATTAATTTAAATATATAATATAGTGAACTGGTCCTAAATATCATAGAATCGGAACCAAACCGGTTCCAACAGGCTTTGGCATTTTAGAAATCGGTTTAGGTTAAAATTTACACCCTTATTCCTCCCTATTTTTCGTAGTAAAGGTTGAAGGGTTGTGTTAGTATTCTAATGAAAGTATTTTTGAAAAAAAAAAAAAAAAAAAAAAGGGAAGTCGATTTGTGGTGTTTATGATGGCTTTAGTTTTTGGTTGGGAGTAATATGTCTAGTGATGTTAGTTTGAGCCTAAACTTGATATGAAAAAAAAAAAGAAGAATTTTTATGACTTCAATGGTGTACTAAGATATTTGGGTAGGCTTGGAAATAAGGTTGTTGTTTGGATGAAAGGTTCTTGCATGAGATTCAAGGTGTTAGGGTTTATAACGCCATCTAGAGTCAATACATGTTATGGTGTTTGAATATTGTTGATTTGACGTCGATCTCTTAAATATCAGATTTTTATGGATAATGTAATGCTTAAGGGCTCAGATCAGGCATGGAAATGATTTTCTCAATTCAGATCTATGAATAAATCAAGGTGTAGAAATGGCATATGTTCAAAAGTATCAAAATGCATGTCTCAGGTTTTCTCTCTAAAGATATTTTGGTTTATGCAAACTTGATATCATAGGAAGTGATCTTGATCATGACTATGCTTAGAAGAAAAAAATAGACACTTTGATGCTTTAAGAATCAAAAGTACAAAGAAAACAAGGTACCTTAGATCAAGTCCCTGTTTTTAAGGTTTGGTGACCAAACGTGTGTTGAATGATGTTTTCTCTTAGATTTGGTCAAACATTGCATGAATTGATAGGAAGAACATACTTTTGAAATTCTGTTTAGATGATTTCAAGTGTAACATTAAGCCAAGTGTATATTGTGAATGATTGAAATCAAAGGTTTCTTCTGATGGGGTATCTTTTGTGGTACGATGTCTGAGGAAACATATTTTGAGGTTGTAAATGGGTCTAGGATGGAGACTATACGAAGTTGTTAAGCTTGAAGAAACTTGGGATCAGATTGCAATGTTGAGAGTTTAGAACTTAAGGTGCAATTTCTAAGAGTTAAGGGATAAGGTGAAACTTTCTCTAGGTTTTAGAAGTTTAAAAATTTTGTAATCCCTTTTGTTTCAATTGAGAACTTCTCTAACGTTAGTACGCTTTTACTTTAGTCTATGGAGATTATACTCTTTGTAAGCAATGGAAAGTTTGTTAGTTAGCCAGCCACTAACTTACTTTTGAATAATATATTTATGTCTTTATGTAAACTTTGCATTTTGGTTGCTCAAATTGGATTATGGAATTTCTATTTGTTACATGCTATGATTCGTATCTTATATGTGCATGTTATACTCCAATGTTGCTTGATAAAATTGTTAGTTCAAATGACATGTTTGGAATTTTGAGACATGGTATATGTTTTGTTGAGCTTTCATATGTTGTACGCAAATATATATTTCAGCATGTTCTAATTCTTTCAAGCTATGCACATGATGTATATGGCATAAGTACATGACATTGTTGCATGAAAATTACATGGTTATGTGTCACATGTTTTCGGGTAATGCATTAAAGGTTTTGTCACAAGTACATGTCACATGCCTTTCAGGTTGTGCAACACATTGAAAATATAGTGAATGTGAATTGCGAACTATCGTGTCATATGGGCTTTAACATACTCACACCTGATCAAAAGGGTTGGTAATGTGATACAATAACTAGCAAGGAACCCACGGTGCTTAAAAGAGCCGTGAGGTATTCACACATATTGTTATATTGAAAAGATTACAAGAGATTAATAAGAAATGACACTTTGTTATACGGTTATATTGTTACTTGGTTACATGGTTACACGTTCAGTATTTTTGAAAAAGAAAGAATACAGATGGTACAAAAATGTGTTTTCGGTCAAAGTATATGTTCATGTATTCATACTCATGGTTTACCTTATACATCCATATGTTATCTCTGTGTATGTTTTTTACACGCCTACCATAGAGGATCACCTAGCTTCTTGTCATGTGTCATGCATGCAAGAAGGCTTGCTTATAAGAAGAGGTATTGTGACACTTGTCACTAATAGAAGGAGGTTTCTAGAAGGAAAATGATAAGGTTATGGAAAGTTGTAACTTGAGGGAAGCCCAAAGGGCATGCACGACAACCATAGAGAAATGTGATTTACTTTTTGCCATGTGTCATGCATGCAAAAGGGAAGGAGAGGATGTCTTGTCTTGGGAATGGGCGAAATCTACATAGGAAATGGAAGGCCACACGCCTAGGGTTTCTAGAAGAAATCTTGGTGGGAAACTCATGAGATGGATGACACTAGGGAAGGGTGCTTGTCACCCACATTGCCCAATCATATTTCTCTAAGACTTTGGGAAGATGAAAGAACACCTTGGGAGTTGTAGGGTTTCGGTAACCACCTACACTCACACACACTTCACTTGCCACTTGGCAAGCATGCACATAGGTAGAGCTTCAAGAAGGAACTAGGGTTTCAAAATTGACCCTTTTGCCAATAGATACAATGGACTTAGACACTTGAATAAGGGCAAAGAAGGAACTAGGGTTTCGGTTTGGAGGGCTTACACACCACTCGTCCAAAAATATTGGTGGAAAAAAATCTTATTGGGAGGAGATGGAAATTTCTGCCACCATGCACACACGCACTGCTCACATGACACTTGACACACATGCACACTTGTAGGAGATTGATGAAGATCCTAGCTAGATGAAAGACCATTTTGCCATGATGAACCTAGACACAAGATGAAGGGCATTTAGGAGATGGAGGATTTATGTTTTGAGAGGGAGGCACCACTTGTCCATAAAGCTCCCTTGTGCTCCAAACACAATCCAATGATGGGAAAGGAGAAGAGGCTCAAGGGTGATGCACCATTTGGCATCCGTGCAAGAAAGTTTAGTTTGTTCAAGAAGCCTCTTATGCCTAGATAAGGGAGAGGAGCTGAAAATCCTAAAGTTTTTTAGTCACTTGGTGAATTTCTCTTGAAGCTTTCGGCCACAACATTTCTCTCCACTTTCCATCACTTTCTCTCCATTCTAACGCCATCCACACTACACTACACTCACTCCTTTCAGACACCATTTTATGTGCAAGAAAAGAAAGATGATACTTTCTAGGAAGGGAGTCACGCAAGGTACGAAGCAAGAACACTCTTTTTCCTTGCACTACACACATGACCAAAGGAAGCAAGTTTCAGACTTGACTAAGTTCATTATGAACATATGCTCATACACACACACCCACAACCAAGAAGAATATAATTTTGGTTCTTGTGAATTTTTTCACATGAGCATACCCATGCACACACTCAACTAGATTAGGGTTTTTGTTTTCTTCTAAAGGAATGTATATAGACTTAACTTCATTACTTTAAGCTTGTAAGCACAATTTTTTGAGGGAAGAAGGCCACGATTACTTTAAGCTTGTAAGCACAATTTTTTGAGGGAAGAAGGCCACGACTTTAGTGTTTTTATGAACTAGGATTTTTTTTTTATGCAAGCTTCGAAGTTGAGGAAGGGAGGTCCGAACATTGTGGGACTATTGCTTGGAAATATGTTGAGAGCACAACACCCACTAATGCATGGTTTAGGGTTTAGAAAGAATGGATTCTTATGTCCTTATCACTACATGTTTTAGCATGCTTATTTTATTGGACACTATATTTTTGTAAGTAAATTTCTAACTTGTACTTGGATATTTTATGTATATGTCATGTGAACTCGTTTGTTGTTTGGTTGCATGTTAGTACTTGAAATAATGATATTTTTCCATGTGATATAATCGTTTCCTTTTATGATTATCCAATGTATGGTTGAAATGGTTTATTGTTGTTAGTTCATATCATGAAAATGAAATGAAAAACCACCTTTAGGGTTCAAATTGCATGATTCTTAACATGTTCATGGATAATTGCTACATGACCGAATCTTTTATAAGATTAAGCCCATCAAATACTTGACTTTCTATAAGTATGTTCGCTAGCATGTTTTGGCTACACATGTATGATCATTGATAAGATTTTATTAAATGCATTAGAAGATTCTAAATTCATGAAAAGTTGGTGTAATGTATATTTCAAGAACTTTAGGTCTCAACCATGACCATGGATGAAGTATTAATATATGTGAGTGAAGTTCTAATGATTCAAAACCAATTCTCGGGCATGCTAGGGTTTATATGTTTCAGCCACTACATGTAAAGTTTGAATGTTTGTTTCTTGTTTGTTATTCAAATGCCTCATAATTTATGAAAAAGAGACATGGTCACATGTTCTAATATTTTCAAACCATAACGCGAAATATACATAGATATGCATGATTGTTTGTTATACGATCATAATTAAGCTTCGGCATTGCATGTGTCCCATGGAAGTTCTAAGTTTCATAGTTCATGTCACATGCATTTAGATTATGAAAATCTTTCAAAAAGAAAATGAGTTTTTTAAAAGTTTTGTCACAACCCCAAAGGTTAGGACGGAGAAATGTCCTAGTGGAACTTCCCTGTCCACTCAGGAGTGTCTAAAATAGAGTAGAAACTCCTGAGTCGATGAACTATAGTCGACGGATCTCGAATGGTTTCTAAAATAAAAGGATACCGGAGCGAGGTTGCACCTAAAGCTAGTGGGTGCCCTACATTGAAGGCGAAAAGCGAACTGCCATAACATGAATGATTAAAAGTAAGATGTAGTCACCTTGGTTAAAGTGGCCAATGGTTGATGCAGTAATTAGCAGAGAACAAACAGTGCATAAGGGAGCTGTGAGGTAAACATTTATAAGTTAAAAGTCAAGAAAGACCTTGAGTTCAAAGTTATGCTATGATATATGAACAAGAACTCGAGCCCATAAGTATGATAAATAAACAAGTATGAAAATGATGAAAATATATTTTATGAAAGAAAGGATTATGAAAGTCATGATGTACACAGTGTTTTCTTTTTTTGAAAAAGTCAATGTGTAAGTAAAGTCTCATGTCCATGCATTCATTTCATGTTTGCTTACACTACCATTCCCCTACTCGGAATGGTAAAAGTTGTGACATGAACCCAAGAGGATAGTAATTGGGAAACGCAAGAGACTAGCTCCCAAGATGCCTAAGGAGTTTTTGGAGAGACACAAGGTCTCTTAGGAGTCGTTGCTTTTAGAAAGGTTGGAAATTGCCGACCGATTCATCATTGAGGTGTTGCAACTTTTTGAGCAACTGAGGAGGATTTTGAATTAGGACAAGGCCAAGTAGGATCGGCCTCACTAAAAGACTTATGTTATGGGACCTCTTTTAATGAATGACATGTTTTGATAACAGTTGATGTGATGGTTCCACGTTTTGGGAGTCTCTTTTGGAAAAATTAAGTATTTGATGACTCTTGTGAAATTTTTGCTTTGGGATTTATGTGCTTTGGTACCATGATATCTGTCTTATTTATTGACCTAAAAAGACTTTTCCGTTGTGATATACTGCATACTACTAGTTGTTATTAGGTGCATTGTATCTTAACTGTCATGTACAAGGGGTACGTAGCCTTTTGTTACATGTCTCGACACTTTAGTTTCCGTCAAATCCCAAGCGGTGGCTGGGGCGTCACAGTTAACTTGCTGAGATTTTTTGAAATCTCACTATGGTAGTTTCTACTACCATTCCTTCTGGAATGATAGAACTTTTAGCAGGACCGAAAGTAGCTAGTTAGGTTGATGATCTCTAGAGGACGAACTCGACCTGGAGAGGAGACTGGAATTAGTCATGACTTACTTGGAGATAGTACACATTAGAAAGATGCTTAATGATTTCTTTGTTAGAAAAATGTCTTTGAAGACAATACTTGTTATGTTAAAGTGCAACAAGGAGTTTGATACTCCATCCTATGAAGTATGATTTAAGGTTATGAATAAAGTTGGAATATTAGTATTATTCTGGTACAATATTTTATGAAATGACTTATTCTGCTGCGATTATTGCATACTGCTAGTATTATGCTAGATGGATTGCATGTTAACTGTCATGAACGAGAGGTATATAGTCTTGTATTGCATATCCTAGCGCTTCAGTCACCGCCAAATTCCAATCTGGGTCTAGGGGCATCGCACACATGCACAGTATTTTGTATTTAATGGGAAAATTTTATTTTCTGTCCTTGAGGTTTGTGATGGGTAAAATTACCTGTTTGTCTTTGGGGTTTGTGTTTGATGGGTTAAATTATCTCTTTGTTCTTGAGGTTTTAAAATAATTTTTGTTTGGTGGGAAAAATTACCGAGGTTTTCATTTAGATGATTAGCCTCTTGTTTTTTTTTTTTAATTAAATTGCATTGTCTCTTAAATAAATTTATATGTTTAACCTGAGATTTCTTTTGGGCAAATTTTAGATAAATTTGGTCATCTCCTTGTACTACAACTTGGTCCCGTGCGATTTTTTTTATGAATAACACCATATGATATGAATTATTTAGAAATAAGACAATCCAATAATTTTTCTTAACGTCTACAAAAAAACGTGGTCCAATCATAAAGTTAGCATACTAAAGGAAGTTATACGGTCTTATACCTAATGTTCTATTCTTGTTCCCTTCTATTTTACATTCTCATTAGTTTAGTTCAAAAAATTCAACTTTCAAGATCATCTTCGTATATATAAAAAAATACAGACCTAGATATGAGTCTTGCAATGAAGAAAACTATATATGAGTTAGGAAGATCAATTTTATGAACAAAAATTTTCAAAAATCGTCTTCATATATACAAACAATGCCTTGCAATATATATATATATATATATATATATATATATATAAATAAGTTGGGAAGATCAATTTTATGGAAAAAAATTCATATCCTTAAAACAAATTAACTATTTTCTTAATAGTTTCATCGTGTGTGAAACACATACATGCCTGCACCTAACGTACAAATACTAAATTTTACAATAGTTGTATATATGCATCTTGATATAACTTGTTTAAAAATCACGTTTCAATTTACTTATCTATCATTAGTTTGCTACTTTTACCACTATTGGATTAATAATTATTTTTTAGAATTGATAAAACTCTAAAACACTTCGTATTGTTTAGTTGATTATCATGTTATCAGTTATTATTTTTTCTTTGATGATTCTCGGTCTTAATGATTAGTTTATGAGTTTTGCTACTCATCTTCTTCATACATCACATATTATATTTATTTTTATTTTATTTTTTTAAATTAATTGAGTTAATCTATTCATCATCTATACACTACATATTTTATAAGAGGAAAAAATAAAAATAAAAAATTATGTGTGATGTGAAGATGATAAATATAATTTTTCTTAGTTTATTATCATGTTAATAATTTTTTTTTTTATAATTCTCAATTTTAATAACTAGTTTTAATGGATATGAATTTTAAAGATTATATTATACATGTAAAAAATACAGTAACACTTTCGTATGAACTTACGTGGTTGCCATGCCTCCTCTTCCTTTTCCAGTTCCCCTCTCTTTCCATTAATGGCGGAGATCCATACGTAAGATTCTTGCTTAACGTCACACTGCCCCTATCTGTGTCTTTCACGACCAGTGTCTCTCTTTATTTGAGGAAAAAAAAGTATCTTTTTCTTGCACTTTCTCGTGCAGATATCATAGGGAACCCATTTTTCCTCGTAACTATACCATTTTCTTTATCCGGGCCTCACGGGTTTCACTTTTTCTCCCACACTTTTACATTTATTTTTTCGAGTGTTTAGTTTAGACCAGGTTTTGATGAATTCGGTTTGTTTCTTCCAATAAAAGTTAAACGAGTAACTGTAGAAATTTCATCGAGAAGTTTCTCTGCTACATAAACAAAAAAGTTAGCGGGACGAAAACAAAGCACCAGAGGTGTGGGGGGGAGAGATGGCGGCTCGGAACTTGGTGAAGTTGGCTTCAATTGATGCTCAATTGAGGCTATTGGCACCTGGGAAGGTGTCTGAGGATGACAAGCTGGTGGAGTATGATGCTCTACTGTTGGACAGGTTCCTGGATATTCTTCAGGATTTGCATGGGGAGAATCTCAGAGAAACGGTAACGAGTTCTAATTTTCTTTTGGACTGCTTACAAAGTCATTTTTACTCCCACTGAATCGTTGATATTATTGTCTTCGTGATAATGGCTGTAATGTATATTTTATCATAATGTAGACATTTATTACATATCCATGTAAACTTTGGTGAAGTTTCGTTCTTTCTTAATACTATTGTGGTCCTAGATTGACTAGTAGTTGGTTTCGAGGATACCCACTTCAAATTTATGCACCCAGTATGATATATGGTGTGGGACTTTCTTGAGTTTATGTTTTGATGGGAATAATTTTTGGCCCCCGTCCAAGAGAGGGATATTCGGTGTTCACTCTTTTCTGTAATGTCACCATTCCCATAACAACTTATTTACTTAGAAAGTATTTGGCTCATTCAGAGCTGCATTTTTTGCTTTGTGGACAGCCTCCCTAGAGAATTTTCCTACCATGAACCCCTAGTGGTTGGTGCAAGTGATAAGGGCCTTGGTGTTGGTGGTATGTTCCCTCCAAGTCTAAGTTTAGAATCCTTGAGTGCAAACAGTTTATCGGGACCCTCGAACTAGGGGAATTTTTCGTTGAATTACCTAAGGTGCACATGAGGAAAACTCCTTACCTTGAGCTTGTGCACCCTGGGATTAGTTTAGACTTTGTTCCTGGGGGTGCCAATAAAAAAAAAAAATCCTTACCATGGATAATGTAAGGAGAAGATACATTTTATGATTTATTGGTTTTGCATATGTAAAGAAATTGGGAGTCTGTTGATTATCCTTTACTACACTGCAAGATTACTAGTGCTTTGTGGAGTGACTTTTTTAATTGGATTGGTTTGGCTTTGGTCATGCCTAGAAGAGTAGTGGAGAATATATTTGCTCATGGAGAGTGTTAGGTGCAACCTACAAAGTACAAATAATTTGGAAGATGGTTCATACTTACCTCATATGATGTATTTGGAGGGAAATAATGTGTCTTCTCCTTACACTATTGTGAGGCAAGTATCATATGCAAAAGAATTGGGGAGTCCATTGATTATCCTTTACTACACTGCAAGATTACTAGTGCTTTGTGGAGTGACTTTTTAATTGGATTGGTTTGGCTTTGGTCATGCCTAGAAGAATGGTGGAGATTTTTTTGTTCATGGGAGAGGGTTAGGTGCAATCCAAAAATTAAATTAGTTTGGAGGATGAATGATAGAAATTTTGAGGACTGTGAACGAATGCTTACGGAGTTGAAAACGTTCTTTTTCAATAATCTCTTCCGTTGGAGAATTTATATAGACTATAATGGTTTTCATGATTTTCCTGTATCATTCCTTCTACTTGATAGGTCTCTTGTATACATCATGTGTTCTTAAGCAGTGCCTTTGCACCTTCTAATGAAATTTTATTGCCTATTAAAAAAAGTTGTCCAGAAGTATTTTCTTTTCTTTCCTTAATTCTGATAAACTATGTTTACAATTCTTAGTTGTAACTTTTAACTTTATTCCATTTGAATGTACAGTCTTTGATACCTTATTTGGTCTCTGGGGTAAGATAGAGAAGAAATGGAAATTTATAGAATAAAGTTTTTTAATGCATTGGTACAAATAAGATTTTTTGCATAGATGGGGCAGATTTTGTTTTGGCGCACCCAAATTTTAGTGTAGTTCAGGCTGTGATATTTCCAGTTGCAATACCTCTTCCCATCAGACATTGGATGCTAAATATTGTTCATACCTTGGTGCAAAGATTAAAAAATATGTAAACCAAACACCTAGCAACCTCTATTAATAATCTCAATCAACAGACCATGTAACACTCATAAATAGAAACTTTAACATTCAACTTAATTTTTAATCCGAGAAATATCTTACTAACTTGGTCATCATTCTGAAAATAGCATACTGATCATAAAGTTTCCATGTGCTACAAGTACTTATTTAAAAGTATTTTCTAGGTAAAGACTCATACTCTAGATTCTTTGCCCTATAGTGCTGTCTTCAATAGTGTCTTGGGTAACTATAACCTAAAGACTATATCATATGGTAAAACTTATAAATATCTTTTATCTTGAGAAACACAATCCTGTTAAAACATTACATACATATAAAAATTGTTTTTTCATTTGATCTCTTCAGTGGCCTACACGCATTTGTGTGTGTTGACAATGACAAGGATCTTGCATGGCCGAGTCGAGGCAAGTCTAAGATACTGTACATTACTCAAAAAATGTTGGTGCACTTAAATGGATCCTCGCGGGCCATACAGGATAATTGGCCCTACCTTTTAGCTTTGGTATCAGCTCACATTTCATGCAGTCAAACAAATTTAAAATCATTTAATGTATTCGTACTTCATGTTTCTTTCTTTTCAGTTTCTCCTATTCTTTTCTTTCTTATAACTTATCATAACATGGTATATTCATTGCATCGACATAGCAAGATCGTAAAAACTTTTGAGTAAACTTTCTAACATAGTATATCATATAAGTTACATTAAAAAGAAGATTCTGAAGAGAGGGTCAATAATTTATAACACATACATAACTTGAAAAGTTCTTGAGAGAATTATCAAAAAGTTGTATTAATAAGGGTGTATCATTATATCATCTTACCTCACTCCTTAGCTTCAAGAATATAACAAACTTGACTTTACAAATTTACCAATCATATTTATAAATAATCACCCCTTATTAACATATCCAACACTTAAAGGTATTTATTTTATGCTTTAAGATTAGCTTCAGCATTTAATTTTCTTTCGTTTAACTGATCAAAAAAAGATTAGCTTCAGCATTGAATAATCACAGTATGCATGCAGTCTAGCTTATCTCACATATATAATGTAATATATATCAACTTGACTTTAATTTACCAACCATATTTATAAATAATTACCCCTCATTAGCATATCCGACGCTAAAAAGGTATTTGTTACATGCTTTAAGATTAGCTTCAGCATTGAATAATCACAGTATGCATGCAGTCTAGCTTATCTTACATATATAATGTAATGTATATCTGTTTTATGATTTGCTTTGTGCTCATATCTAACCTTATTCAAAAGTAGCCTTCATAAAGTCATTAGGCCTCTAAAATATGGTTTTTAAGTCACTAGTTTCAGTTTTGAAGCTTGCTGAAACTCTGTCTATTGATAGCCTTTTAAAATAGGTTGCATACGGTAGATTTAAATAGAAATTCTGTCCTCCATTCATTTGATTTTGAGGTTTCTTTTTCTTGGCTTGTTGCGGTAGCCGCTAGTGGCTTTAAGCTTTAAACTCTGCCCCCATGCAATGTCATAATACTCTCACCATGATCATAGTTAAATATATAAAATGAGAAGGAGTCTGTCAAATGCTCGACAAGCTGCTACATGAGCTTTACCCTTGGCCATGAACCTCCTTTGGATTTTCTATTTAACCAACTATTCCATTTTCCGATCGAGAGAGAAGAAAGGAACAAAAAGATAAATAAAATAGAAACCACTCCATTTTCTCCCAACTCATAAATTTTGGAAGTTCAAAGGTTTACCTACTTATTTATCTAAGCAGTAGTCATAAAAGCATAGGAAAAAGTAGTCTTCAGTGTATTTGAGGAACATACATTGTCTAGTTATTTATTTCATTTAAGCACCAACCATTTTTCTACCTAATTAGAACTTTCTTCATGCAATACAGTTCTCTGCATCTTTTATGTAAATAGGTGTATGCTGTTTGTATACCTCCTGTGTAGTTGGGCTATGCCTATTTGTTACTATTAATATATTGTTATCTTATAAAAAAAAAATATAGTTCTCTGCATCCAGTAGCTTTCTTTACATTTAATTACCAAGCATATATTGAATATTAGTTTGTATTGATATTTTTGACCACATCAATCTTGAACTCCAACTAACAAGTTTTGGAAACTTCAAGGTCTAGAATCAATTTCTTTGTACCAGTCACTTCCTTTTTATTACTATCATCATCTTTACTATGTGGCCGCTTTGACATCCTCTCTCTCTCTCTCTCTTCATTTGTTTAACACACACACACACACATACTATTTTCACTAAACAAATTTCATTATTCACACTCATTTGCATGGGTCTGCAACTAGTTTCTATAGCATAGGTGAATTGATTGAAAAACCTGCGTTGGTGTCATAGAAGATTAGTTGCCGTAATTTCTACAAGTGTCCTAAAGATACTAGGTTTGAACCATTTAAAAGACAACTCATTGTACGCTTAGGCTGTGTTTGGGTAGTGCACTACTATTCAATAATTTATCATTACTTTTCACCTACTTTTTACTACTATTCACTACCATTTAATATTTTATCATTACTTTTTCACCACTATTCACAGATCATTTGAGATCACCTCACTACCCAAATGTAGCCTAAGTCTCAAATTTTACTCTTAAGAAAACACCAACAGCCACCTTGGTATAGGACTGCAGTGTTGTAGAAAATTCTGCGAGACCTAGAAATTCATCCAAGTCTTCTAGGAAGCATGAAACAAATAAGATGCTTACGCATGGTTTGTGCTGCTGCCTTAACATTCATTCATTCATTGTGAAATCATGCAGGTCATAAACATGTTAATGAAAACCCTAATCTAGTGCTGTTGGGAATATGCAGACAAATTGTAAAAACTTTGTTTCCTACGAATTACAAACAGCACTCTTGGAGCATCGTTTATCATCTTTCTGCTATGCTGAACCCTTGAAAATGATTCAACCAAATATCAATATTAGAGTATAACAAGGCGCTTACCTTATAGGATTTCTTACCAAAACCTATGGAAAACGCCACCAATGGCAGGTAGAGAATCTTGATGAAATTATGCTGATTTGTGTGAATGATTGATTCTTGCCCATGAGTTAATAATAAAACCATTCAAGGATAAAATAATTCATTAGAAAGGTTGTTTAAAAATTACAGTTGAGTCTTTGAGGAGAAAACTTGAAGAAAACTCACCTAAACCACCAAAGAAAGACCAACAGCTAGGGTTTATGTTGAGAAAATAGAAGGTCTATGACTTCTATGATAATATTTGAGTTTGGAGAGCTGGAACGGGTGGCAACAAGGGGTAATTATGATGAGTTGAAATAATTGGGTTAGGGTCTTGTTTATGAGAAAAAAAAAAGTTTGGGAAATGACATTTTGCACCCAAACATTGTAGATGTGAAGAAAAAGTTGTGAAGTATTAAGATGAAAGTCTTTTTTTTATTATAAGTAAAAATATTGTATATATCAAAAGGAGAAACCAAGTACACTGATGTATACAAGAAAACACCTTGCCCAAAATGACCCAAAAATCCCATAAAAAAACAACCCAAAGTACATCAGACCCGACCCCAATCTCTTGTTTCCCGCAAAACTAAAACTCTACCCGAACACCAACCCCAACACCTTGATTCCTATCTTCACAATGCTCTCCCTTTAGACTTCCCTGTAGTTGAACTACCACCCTTAGCATTGTAGTTGATTGCTGAAAAAAGACGCTGAAACTCCCTGCTTTTCTTGAAGCTTGATTTGGTTTCAAGTGTGCAGCTTGCCTCTATCACAGTCTTTAGTTCGTTAAATTGGTCTTCACATCCTCCATGTGAAATTCCCACGAACTGTTGAATCTCGTTAACTCTAGGCAGAATCCAATCCGCTAGAAAGACTAGGGAAGCCACAATATCCCCATCAAACTGCACTCCCGACTTTAAACATTCCTCTACACAAGACACCAACACCAAATCCATTGGTTCTCCAGTAACTCCATTGGTTCTCTCCAATGGTATCGGGGTCCCCATTGGAGATTCGAGGGTGACAGCAAGTCCCTTTACCTCTGGGGTGATAGCGGATCCTACATCTCCTTCAGACCTCGGCAGTACACCCTTTTCCTTCAACTCTGACGAGGGAGCCATAGTTTCTTCAGGCACCAAGGGTGTAATACCGACTATCGATCTATCATGTGTTACACGAGGCGAATGACATTCCATTACTGATGTCTCTACGCCAATACCTGATGTAGACCCCACTTCAAATAACCCAGATTTCTTTTTGACCCACCATACTCTCCTGGATTTGGTTATAGGGACAGGGCCGAATCCGATCTTCCGTTTTCCTTTTTCTAAGTTTAAAGGATTCGGGCCTATCATGTTTCTAACCACCCTGTTGCCTCCAGCTGAAAGCTAGTCTCTTTTCGTAGACAAGAAAGTTATCGTTGCCTTCAACTCGACAAGTTGGGTTTCCATCTCCTTTAGAGAATTGTGCATCACGACAAGCTGGTCCTAAGGCATGATTGGCAGACCCCCCACACTCTGAACTCCCGAAGCATGTCCCGTCTTTAGAGCTGCCGCATAGGATTGCCTCGCCACCGAGGATGTACTTGAGTCTTTATGCGTCTCCAAGTTCTCCCTCCTTGCCACACCACTTGCAGCACCTTGTCCTTCCAAGCCGTCACTCCCTCTCTTGCCGAAGGAAAAATGACGCAGCACCTCCCCCATCATTCTCTAGCCACTGCCCCCCTCTTTAGGAATGAAAATAAAATTCCTCTTCCCCCCACCACCATATAACGTCCGCGAGCATTTGAGCAGCGATGCGCTGTGAAACTACGTTGACCTTCTTGGATAGTGGAGAAAAAACCTTGTTTCTTATCCTTAGTGCACGCTTCTATGGCCTTGGCCAGCCACTGTACTATTGTCGAATCCAGAACCAACTTAGATATCACCCTTCGACTCCTTTCAGTAATGGCCAACATGCTCCCCTCCTTCACCAGTGTAAAGGATTTAGATTCTATGACCAACTCCATAGAAGAACCTATATTGACCCACTCCCCTTCTTCAACAACCATTCATCATCTCAGAGAAACCAGATCAGAAATCCGTTGGGAGCTGCAAGCACTGCAAAGTTGTCTGGACTCTAGGTCGTGCTCACTGCAAGCACTGCAGAGTTGTCTCCAGCTGCAAATCATGCTCACAGAAGACGCCGAAGTGCTCGTCGGAGCCTTCAAAGTCGACGGCATGACCAACGGAGCCTTTGGGAGCATTGCCGGAGTACTCCAATACAGCGATATCTAGGATGCCGGAGGCTGGACCGACACCGGATGACCCTCAGCGAAGTCACCAAGGTCCGTCGGGGCTTTATTTGTGACGACGGTGCGGTGTGTCTTGCAGGCAAGGGTGGGTGGCGGTAGATCTAGTTCTTAGGGTTTTCACGTTTCGTAGTGTTTTCTCTCTCCTCTGGACCGACGCCGGATGGCCCCCAGGGAAGTTGCCGGGGCTCGTCGGATTTGTTTGTGACGTCGGTGAGAGGTCACTTGCCGACAAGGGTGGCGGCGGTTTCCTTAGGGTTTTACGTACGGAGAGGAAATTTGAAATATCAGCCTTGGTAGAAAACTATTTGAAATTTTGAGATGAATTTTAGATGATTTTTGTGAAAGTCGTGGGCCACATTGAAGTTATGTCAAGATAGTGAAATTTTCAGAGAAATATTCTGAAAATTTTTATTATTTAAATTAAAAACTATAAAAGAAAAAGGAAAAAGAACAAAGAATCGGGTGCCACACCATGGGTGGCTTAGATGCCCGTTGTCAGCCACCCCATGGGCAGTTGGGAACGAGCTATGTAATTAAAAACACGCTTAAGTGCAAGTGCCAATGCCAAAGAGCTTCGCTTACCAAAAGCGAGCTTTAAGCATGATTTTGGGGCTTTTTGTGCGAGCTTAAAGCATAGAAAAGTGCATTTTTGTAATTTTTTTTAATTGTAAAATATCATTTCACAACCCAAAAAATGATGTAACAAATATTCTCAAGTATTTAGTTCATATTGAAAGTCATTTATGTTCCATGGTGCCATATGTTGTCATATGTGATGTAGATACTTCTTTTTACGGGTAAAAACAACTTTATTAATAGGAATGTAATAGGCATTGCCCACAATATATAGGGAGTGTACAAAAGAAAATGCCTAGTTACATTCTAAGAACCCGAAAAATAAAAAAGAAAATCACGAGCACTAGTTCCATTGAGTACAATGGCAGAAAACCAAAACAATAAAGTGTGCCCAAAAAGATTTCGAAGTTCATTGAAGGTGCATCCCCATATTCAAGATTGCCGAGAATAGGGTTCTAGTCCCTGTAGATAAGATTTTGAACAAATTCAAATATCTCTATGACAAGCTGGCAATGAATAATAAGGAAAATCCTAAACTTGTTGTTTCTTGGCTCTTTATCAAAGCTGGCAGCAGATAGGGGTATTGGACTCCTTTAGGAGTTGGCTTCCTTAGAGATAGGTTTGTAAAGAACCTCTATAATTTCTTGGAAAATCTGGCAGCAAACTGGAAAAGGGGAGTCCTTAATTCTATGATTTTCATAGAAAAAGGGGTTGACAGATCTGATTAGTCAAGAGAAATATTTAAATCCTGCAAGAATTCCTAGCTTTTCTTGGATTTTTTTTTTATCATTTCTAATAGAACATAGATTAGGTGTTGTTTCTCCTTAATATTACACTTCTTCAAATCCATGAAATAATTTTATGAATATAAAAAGAAAACACACAAAGTCATAGGTGTGACCAGTCTTCCAGGTTGGAGTTAGGTTTTACGTATGAAGTTTCTTCTAAAATGTTCTAGATGGACAGACTTAAAGAAGGGATTACAAATTTGTGTGGGTAATCGTACGAGATTTTCTTATAATAATGGAGCAACTGATTAACTATTACCATCTGTTATGAATTAGGTTCAAGATTGTTATGAGCTTTCAGCTGAGTATGAAGGGAAGCATAGTCCGCAAAAGTTGGAGGAGCTTGGGAATGTCCTAACGAGTTTGGATCCTGGGGACTCAATTGTTGTTGCTAAATCATTTTCTCACATGCTTAATTTGGCCAACTTGGCAGAAGAAGTTCAAATTGCTTACCGGAGGAGGATCAAGTTAAAGAAGGGAGATTTTGCTGATGAGAACTCTGCCACTACTGAATCAGACATTGAGGAGACTTTCAAGAGGCTTGTGGGGCAACTGAAGAAGTCCCCTGAAGAAGTTTTTGATGCTTTGAAGAACCAGACGGTAGATTTGGTTCTAACTGCACATCCGACTCAGTCTGTTCGAAGATCTTTGCTGCAAAAGCATGCAAGGTTCGTTTATCACTTACTTTGATAGTTTAGTTCTCTTATGCTAGAAGAGCAATTGCAGAAGTCTACATGGTAATGAACTTGCTGAGGATATGTATAATCTGTCTCCAGCACACCATTGTATTTTTGTATGCTACTTGCTTCTGCATTCTAATCATACACAAATTAGAGTTTGATGGGATATTTTTTTTCAAGATTCTTGTTAGTTTTTTTTGTTAATATTTTCAGGATAAGGGATTGTTTGACTCAGTTGTATGCCAAAGACATTACTCCTGATGATAAGCAGGAACTTGATGAGGCTTTACAACGGGAGGTATGTGAATACCATTTATGGGAAATCTTTTCCTGATATCATGTATGTAAATTTGTTAGAGATATTTTCAATTGCATGTTCCTAATTGTCATATAATGTAACCCAAACAATTTGCCTAGTAATTCTATAGTTTTTTGTCAAAACGTTAGGGCAGAAAAGTTTTTATTAAAAAAGAATTTCAAGGAGACGGTTTGGTAGCTTCACCTTCAAATGAGTGTACTGCCATCAGCAATCTGAATAGTTTGCGTGCCTCCATACTTACGAACACCATGAAGACCCGTCGTACTACCAGTCATATGATTAGAGGCACCCGAATCAACAATCCAAGAAGAAGTGGAGGTAGGATCTGTACCTTGTAGGTCCAAAGCCGTAAAAGCAAACACAATCATCTGTTGAACCATGACAGGTGTGAGAACTGATGAATCAGAGCTTACAGTGGGGGGCGCAGAAGAAGACGAGGACTAAACAGCAGCTTGAAAGGCTTGGGATTGGCGATTCTGAGGCCACACACGACAATCTTTGATGAGATGTCCCTCTTTCTTGTAGTAGTTACAAACTTTCTTCGGACAGTTGCGAGCAATGTGACCGAACTCCTTGCAACTGAAACATTGCAACTTGTTCCTCCCTTCCCCTTGTGCTACATAAGCGATATTCACAGCCTCAGAAAAGACCTTCTCATAAGTCATACCCGTCTGAGTGGATAATCATTGTTCCTCACGCAATAATTCTCCCACGCAAATATCCAAGGAAGGAACTGGATTACAGTTCAATAAACCGGCTCGAACAGGCTCAAATTCAGGTCGAAGCTTCATCAAAAATTGATCACGTTGACTCTTAGCATGAACCGCTTGAAGAGCCACGAGGGCCGCAGTGGGAACTCTAGCATGAACAATAGTAGAATACTCACTCCAAATATTAATAAAAGCAAAATAAAATTGCTCAATGATCAAATTACCTTGAGTGTAATCGCTAATTTCCAATTCCAATTGGAATTTCTGAGCGTTGTGATCTTGGTGATAAATACGATGGAGATAGGCCCACATAGCTTGAGCCGTAGTAAAACATCGAAGATTTGTCACAAGATGAGACTCCATCGTCCCCAACAGCCAAGACATTACCTTAGCATCCTTGACCTCCCATTGAGCAAATTCCTTTTCATCAGTGGGAACTCGAACAGAACTATCAATATGATTTGACAATTCTTTCCATTTCAGAAACATTTTAAATTGAAATTCCCACGTAGGAAAATTCTTGCCAGTGAAACGAACAATAGTATTCTCAATAGACATGATGAAAGTTACGTAAAACAAAATCAGCCCAAGCAGTCAAAAAATAACAGCAAGCCCAAAGCAAATCAGTTCCAACTCCAAGTGAAAAAGAGGCCCAAACACGTGATGCAAAATAATAGAAGCTCACAGACAGAATGATGAGGCCCAAGTAACACAATAAGAGGGCCCAAAAATGATACCTGCCCAGCTCAAAATAATCGGCAAACAAAAATGCCGAGTTCACATGGAGAGGAATGTGCACCAAGCACCAATGTCAACAGAACTGGCTGACCACCTTGCAACCACCACAGAACCTCCCGTTTGCCACAGAGAGAGCCGACGTGCGCACAGCAACCCAACCACCACAAAGGAAGCACCGAAAGAGAGAATAACTGCTAGAAACAGAGCAACGGCCACCATAGAGATGGTCAAACACCATGCAACCACCACAGAAAACACCGAACGCCTCCACAGAAAAGGTCGACTGCCACAGAGGAAGCCGATGGACACCCTGCTACCCAGCCACGACGATAAAAACACCCAAAGAAAAGGATACACAACTCAGAGGCGTACGCTGCACCCAGAACAGTACATCGATAGCCACAAAACAAGAAACCCACGAAGTCGGTGACCACAGAAAGTGCCGACACACCAATAGCAAGAAGAAAAAAAAAAATTCTTCCTGTCACACACAAGTGATTAAAACCACATAGATGAATAGCAGAGTAAGGGCTATGGTACCGTGTCAAATTGGTTTGAATGCCCTTTACCGAGGGTTTGCTTTCATTATATAGAAGAGAATATACAAGATTGTTGCCAGATTCTATGCGTCTAATATGCTATACAAGGTAAGTATTTACATCAATATCTAATCTAGCTAGAAAGGAAATTATCACCAAAAATACAATAAATCATATCCCAAATCATATCTCCGTAACAAATGCCAACAAGGCTATTGTGGCTAATCCACCTGCAGAGTGAAGGGAAAAGTTAGGGATTTAGCAAACTTGGTTATTACAAGGATGGATTTGGTTTTGAAGGGGGTGGGGTGGGGAGTTTTGGCTTCTTACTCTGGTTTGGACTTGGCAGTGTTCTCTGAAGAGGACCTTCTCCCATTGAGCAGCTGTCTTCACCCTGGGTCTTGAAGACTATGAAGGATATCCATTAAGTGGTGGGACTTGCATGTGATGTTTAGGAGGAGTCCCTTGAAGCCTTTTTTAAAGCCATTGAAGCAAGTTACACCCTTAAGGATAGAGAGTCTTCTTGCCTCTCCTTTTAAATTGGAAAATAAAGGTAATAGAGAGCTAAGAACATTTTACTTCTCCATTAACTATGACTGTGGGAGTACGAGTCGTGGTGGAGCTAAAGGGGGATTGATTGTGGCCTTATCAAGGCCAGTATGCAGCTTATAAGGTTTGCGTTTTTTTTTTTTTTTTTGGATAAGTACAATGAAAATTTTATTGATACGAATGAAGTAGGCAAAGCTCATATGCACAGGAAGTATACAAAAGAGCACCCATATACATTCTAGGAACCAAAAATTAAAAACAGAAAGTCATGAACACTAGTTCCATTAAGCACAATGGCTGAAAACCAGAGTAATAAGGGTGCACGAAAAAGTTCTGAAGTTCCTCCATTGTATCTTCAAATCACTGATCATTCCTTTCCATCCAAATATACCACATAATGCACAAAGGAATCATCCTCCAAACTGCAACCACTTGGGGACAGCCTTGAATATCCTTCTAGCAAGCTATTAAATCCACCACCCTCAAAGGCATAACCCAAGCCACACCAATTCTTCTAAAGATCTCATCCCGCAACACTCTTGTCACCTCACAATGCAATAATAAATGATCGATTGATTCTCCATTCTTATTGCACAGATAACATCAATCCATAACAATGAGACCTGCTTCCTCAAATTGTCCGTGGTCAAAATATTCCTGAGAGAGGCGGTCCATACAAAGAAAGCTACTTTGGAAGGCATTTGTAACACCCCTTCCCATAGGTTAGGAATATTACAAACATTCGTAACATAATGCCCGATGAAGAGATTTGAAGTCATGAAAAATACCTCATTTATTAAATGATCAAACTAACTTAACAAAATAGTCTTTGATAACATAAATATGAAAACACAATAAAAAAACATAAACTAGTTCTATGTGGTGATCACTTGTGGAAGTAAAAAAAACAATAAAAAAACATCATAATCATAGGCTAAATCCTTGTGGAAGTAACACTTATTCCAATCTAGGTCTCTGAACTAATCTACTCTTGGCTCTCCAGCTCTGCGTCTTCGCATTCAACATCTGAGACATTAAAACATAAAAACATAACACAAATGAGTCGAAGACTGATTAATAGCACACCATAATGTAAACTTAACTTAGATAACATTAGGCTTGATTTTATAAAACTTTAATGTATCATAACATATGCAGAATTAACAAATCATGGAATTTCATGTAACATGATGCATGAGTGACTGACTTCATGCATTTCTTAACACATGACTTGTTCATCTTGTCTTACACTTATTTAGTGGCCATCAAAACATGTGTACACCGGTCCAATTGTCGTTGACCGTATGTAACATATCATAACATGTAGTGAAACACGCTTGGGTCCGTGTTATCACTTAATATCTGGTGAACCACGCTTGAGTCCTTGTTATCATATCTCATATGGTGAATCACGTCTGAATTTGTGGCACCGCATAACATAACTTGTGGTGAAGCACGCTTGAGTCCGTATCACCTTGTAACATATGGTGAACCACGCTTGAGTCCGTGGCGCCGCTTAGCATATCATAACTTACGGTGAAACACGCTCGAGTCCGTGTCACCTCATATCATATTAGCTTACATGTGTTTCCTTGTTAACTTTTATAATACATGCGAACATGTTTGACTTCTTGAAAGTACATGACATAACATACTCTTGTGCATGGCATAATCATTATACATGGCATATTAATATGAGTTTTACACCACATAGCATAATATAGGCATGGCATAACATGATCTAAACATTACTTGAATATTACATGGCATACCTGATCTAGCTATTACCTGAACATTACATGGCATACATGTGATTTTCATAACATGTCATCCTTCTAACAATCCATACCAGCATAGCATCATAAGTATATCATCGAAATTCATCGGGATTCGTGAAAGAGGCCTAACCTTGATTTGGCTCGTAGCGTAGCGTAGACAAACATCACATTTTTCATGTACAATTAGAATAATTACAGCACACATATAATTATGATCATTCTACTTACCTCTTAGCACTGCTTCTTCGTTCCTGCTTTGTAACTCGTTACCTATACGAGGTACTAGACGTTAATAACTATCTAGAAAACGTGTCGTAGCATTCTATCCATTTGAACACATATAATGAACTTTAATCTAATAAAATATACACCGATATATTGAATTCAATAAATACTAATATCATATAGTTATTAAAACGATAATATCATATCTAGTCCTTTAAATATAATCTAGTAGGGAACATATATATCATCTATTTTATAAAATAACAGTGTAAATAATGATCTCACAAAATAGGTTTAATAGTACTATAGGCCAATCATCATTTAATACCCAGCAATGTAAGTTCCAAGTCCTTAAACATTTTCCGAAAAACGAGTTTCTGTGACACTAACATTAAGCCCACATGAGAAAACAGTCCACTTAAATAATATACTAGTTTCTGAAAAGCATTAAAAACTGAGTCCAGCATATAATAAGGCCCATGTGCAAAATCAGCCCTCTTAAAGATTAACAAGGCACCTGGCCGAATGGGCTTGAGGCCCAAGGGCCCATTATGAATTAAAAGGGTGGCTACCCTTCTGGAAAACACACGGGACTAAGAACAATGAAAGGAATGGCCGTGCGATGCTCACCGAGAGGGGGAGAAGGGCCACTGCAACAGTGGGTTTGGGTGGCTAGCCGAGGTTCATGGTGGAGTAGCTAGAGGATCCTCTGAATATGGTGGTGCGACACAGAGAGAGAGAGAGAGTTTAGAGAGAAAAACTGTCAAATGGAAATCGATGAGGGAAGGAACATTCCGGCGTGGGCTTACAGAGAAGGTGTGGGTTCGACGGGAAACGATCAGCCCGACAGTTTCTGTGTTGTTTGAGAGGTGGTCCGACGTCCTTTAAGGTGGCTGGCGACGGCAGCACAAATACATGGCCAATGAGCCACTGCCGATAGAGAGGGAGAGGGAAAACGATGGGGAGAAAGAAAAGGGCTTACCGTTGATGTGCTCTGTCGTGGGTTTCGGCGAGATGGCTGTTTGGTTGCTGAGAGGAAGGCTACGGTGGCTGTTGGGAAGTGGCTTCTCGTCTTTGCTGTGTGGCTCTGGTTTGAAGTGTAGGAGACAATTTGATTTCGTTGGGGGGGTTCTGGCCGCGAGATATTTTGGGTTTGGTGATGGGAATATTGGGAGGAAGAAGAGAATTTATGGAATGATTTTTTACCTGAGTTGGTCTCAACTATTCAAACTAGGAGATAAACACTAAGGCATACGGGCATGAAGGGTGGAAGAATCCCACAAAACATAGACTCTATCTCAGAATAGATCCAATATTAATAATAACATTACTAATAATAATAATAATAATAGTAATAGTAAAAATAATAAAAATTCTAAATTCTAAATCTTAGTTTAGGACCCGTATGTTACAATACGAGACCTCCAAACTTGTAATAAGACCTCATTGTAAATCGTTTGCTCCCATTAGGCCTCTAGTGCATCCTATCCCCCATGTACCGATAGGCCTCTCGTAGAATATCTAAGACTGAAAAATTCAGAAACAGTATTCATTCCCAATCGTGAACATCTCTATTAAATTGAGCATCCCATTAGTGAGAACCATGGGAAAATGCCAACAAATCCGACACAGAAGCATCCCGATTAACAGCAATGTGATAGAGTTGGAAAAGCCCTATAGATAGCGAGATCTCCACATCAAATGTCATGCCAAAATCTGATTCTGGAGCCCTCGCAAGCTACAAAATAAGTATGAGTGACAAAACTCTTCCAACCCCTTCTAATAAATTTCCATAAGCCCACACCATACACCCCTTCATTAGAAGACCAATCACTTCCATATCTATGATCAATAACCTCCTTCCAAAGCAAATCTCCCTCCAATTGGTACCTCCATAACCATTTTTCTAATAGGGCTTTATTGAATGTCCTCAAGTTACAAAGCCCCTAAGCCTCCATTGGAAATTGGAGAACGAACTTTATTCCAATTAACAAGATGAAATTTAGTTTCCTCCCCCATTCCACCCCTCAAGAAAACCCGAAATAAGTTCTTAATCCTATTAGCCACCCCAGCAGGCAAAGGGAATAAGGATAAAAATAAGTGGGGAGGTTGGATAGAGTACTCTTAATTAAAGTGAGTCTACCGTCTTTCGATAAATACATCTGTTTCCACCTAGCCAACGTTTTCTCAACTTTCTCAACAACCCCATCCCAAATGGCTTTAGCCTTAAAAGTAGACCCTAAAGGAAGACTCAATTTTTTTTTTGATTGGTAAACAAAGTTTTATTGATCAAAAGAGTACACAAGAGCCCAAGTATACGGGACATATACAAGAGCAACGCCTAAGCGTTCTAGTTTAGTGATACAAGAAATTCATGAAAAGTCATGCCATTTTTTTTTATAAGTAATGAAAAGTTATGCCATGAAAATCAATTACAATCGACCAATGAAGTAAAGTATTAAAAAATAAGTTTCTAAGCTTATCCATTGTCCGCTCTTGATCTTCAAAGCTTCTTGCTTTCCTCTCCCTCCAAATGCACCTTCATAGGCATACTGGGACCAACTTCCATATGGATGCAATTTGAGAGTTGCCCAGAATGCCTCTCCAAGAAGCAAGGAGGTCACTTACCCTTTTCGGCATCACCCAAGCTAGTCCCAACCGAGTAAAGACTTCATTCCACAAAGTCATGGAAATCTCACAATGAAGTAGTAGATGGTCAATGGACTCTACACTCTTCTTGCACATATAACATCAATCCATGACTATAATTCGACGTTTCCTCAAGTTATCTAGATTAAGGATCTTCCCAAAAAATTATGCCTTTAGAGCTGCCTTTGTTTTCCAAATGCCCTTCCATGGAAATGGATTTGTGTTGCACATGGTCATGGCTTGGTAGAAAGAGTGGATTGTGAATATCCATTTCTTAGAGGGGTGCGAAAAAATCTTGTCTTCCACTCCCCTTGACAGAAGGGTGGAATACACAATGTCAAAGAACGTTGAAAAAACATCATTTTCTCAATCTTGTGCTTCTTTGAGGAATGTAACATTCCATCAGGGAATACCATTGGAGATGATTAGTGGTTCTACAATCGAGGCTTCTTTCATCCTTGCTAGACCATGAACTTGTGGATAAGTTTCCTTGAGTGCCCTATTGTCACCCCATACATCATGCCAAAACTTGACCATGGATCAATCACCCACAGTAAAGCGGATATTTCTTGCATATGTATCCCAGCCTCTTCTTATACGCTTCCACAACCCCAAAAAATTGTGGAAGACCCAAATATTTCATAGGCAAAGAAGCCACTTTACAACCCAAAAAACTCGCCAAGCTATTAATACTACGCACCACACCCTCCAGAACCATTTCAAACTTACCAAGGTTCACCTTGAGACCCGACACAGCTTCAAAGCATAACAAAAGTGCCCTTAAAGCTTGAATCTGGCCACAATCCACCTCATAAAAAAGAAGAGTATCAACTGCAAAATGGAGTTGAGAAGTTATGAGAAAACTATTAATACTATTTCCCATCGAGAATCCAGATAAAAGACCTCCCTCAATGGCGGCCTCTACCATCCAAACAAGTGCCTCCATGACAATAATAAAGAGAAAGGGAGACAACGGATCCCCTTGCCTTAGGCCACGAGAACTATTAAAAAATCCAGCAGGGGTGACATTAACTAGTACTGAAAAACGAGCGGTAGAGACACAATGCCGAATCCACAAAATCCACCTTTCGCCAAAGCCACACCTCCCATGCATATAAAAGAGGAATTCCCAATTCACATGATCATAAGCCTTTTCCATGTCAAAATTGCATAGAATGCCTAGAACTCCATCCCTCAATCTACTATCCAAGCACTCATTGACAATGAGAACCGAATCAAGAATGTCTCCCCTGAACAAAAGCGTTTTGAGGCTTAGAAATAAGTTGTTCCATAACCATGCTCAAAAGATTTGCTAGAACCTTTGAAATAATCTTGTAAACCCTACTCACAAGACTTTTAGGATGAAAATCCTTAACTTCCATAGCCCCATGTTTCTTCGGGATGAGAGTGATGAAAGTCGCATTGAGGCATTTCTCAAACTTCTTAAATGAATAGAACTCGAGAAAAATACGCATCACATCATCTTTCACAATATCCCAACAAGCTTGGAAAAATCCCATAGAAAAACCATCTGGTTCCGGAGCTCTACCCCACCACTCACCTAATAAATCTCAGCTTCTTCAAAGGGTCTTTCCAATCACCTAATAATCTTGCATTTGATAAGGCATGAAGTCCGTAATTTTGGTTTTACTTTTTTTTTTTTTTTTTTTTTTGGGGGGGGGGGTTTCTTCGTGCTTTTTCTAGCTTTGTGGGAAGTTCGATATGTAGTGTATAGGGTTTTAGTGTTGTATAATCTTGTTTTTGTGGCGTAGGACTTGGTGGTTTAGGGCATAGTTTGGTGGCTTTTTTCTTTTCCGTTTAGGGCATGTTTGGGTAATGAGATGAGAATTCTGTGAATAGTAGTGAAATGGTACATGATTAGTAGTGAAATGGTTTGAGTCAAGATTTTTATTAGATTTTGAAAAATGAGAGAAAAAGTTGAATAAAAATGTTATAAAGTTAAAAAATTATTTGAATATATTTTTTTAAATTTATTTTTGTTTTGAAATTTGAAAAAGTTGTATTTTTTTTTTTTTTTGTTTGGAAGTTTGGGAAAGCTGTAATAATTAGATAATAATTAGAGGAAAAAGTTGAAGATTTAAAATTGACAAGTGTTTTGTGTTTGAGTGATGTTTGGAAAGGAAATTATGAAAAGTTTTGAGATGAGATAAACTTCCCAAACAACCCCTTAGTTGGGTGGCTCTCTTATCTATTTCTTGTGTGCTCAGGTACAACCTTTGACTAGTGAGCTATTGTGCAGCAAAGGTGTTAGCCGCCTAGTGCCCAAAATTTGCCATGGAAGACCTTTTTTTTTTTCTTTTTTTTTTTTTTCCAGTCATCTGAGGATTCTCTCTCTCTATGAAATACACGTTTATGAAACTTTATATTAAAATCTACCATATTAATATACGCATTTGATGTATGCAAATCTTGAGTCCATTGCTGACTTGAAAAAGAAAAGAACTTCCTAAAATCATTATTGCTAGTTTCTCTCCTTCATCTGAAGCTTTTCTCTTCCCCTTCTTTGTTTCGTTCATTAAAGAACATGCAATTGCATTTTGAAAATTTCTAGTACATTGGAGACGCAAGTAAAGAAACAAACTCACATGGACCATTACTCATTTATTTATCTGTATTTTGAGATACATTGTCTACTATTAGCAGATAAAGTGTTCTCCTCTTGAGGTGGGTCTGCATTATGCTTAATTGGTCTCATCCACTCCTCTCCAATTATTTAGCCCAAAAAAAAGAGTTAAAAGAGTTAATATAGATAGCTTGATTCTTCAAATATAAATAATAACTAATGGTTTAAATTATATTGAAAGCTATGCATGTGGTGTAAGCTTACTTCTTTATTGCTTCCTTCTGATCATTTTTCAATCTGAAGCTCTTACTTTAACCCTTTCTATAAAGATACTTGATTTCTTTTATCTTTTGCTCAGAAGATTTGTTTTCATTTGCTAGTTTTCAGGTGTAAACTTTAGTGGTTATTCATTTGCATATATATTCTTAATCTATTGGGTTACACGATCAAAATGTTTGGAACTCCTATTCTGATCATGCTTATATATCAGTGGTCTCCTAACCGATCAAAAAATATATCAATGGTCTCCTAGACCTTTGGTATCTTACCTTTCATCTCTTTCTTTACATAACTGGTCAGATTTTGTGGTAGGATTAAGACTTAGTTATGCTGAGAGTTTCTCTTCATATTTTTTCATAACTCAGACTGTAATGGCATGACCATTTAGTTTTTTTTACAAGTACGAAAGACAATTTTATTAATAAGAATGAAATAGGCGATGCCCATGGACATAGGAAGTATACAAAAGAAAACGCCTAAATACATTCTAATTAGCAGAAAAATGCCCATTACCATTTACATTCTTCATGATCTAAATGGATTTTCTGTTCATAAACTGCTGGTAAACATTTTGTACAGCATCATTTGTTGAAAAACTATCCAGAATATGTTCATTTTCTTTTCTGTTTTTATGATATAGATTCAAGCTGCATTTCGTACGGATGAAATACGAAGGACACCACCAACTCCACAAGATGAGATGAGGGCTGGAATGAGCTACTTCCATGAGACAATCTGGAAAGGTGTACCAAAATTCTTGCGCCGTGTTGATACAGCTTTGAAGAACCTAGGGATCAATGAACGTGTTCCTTACAATGCTCCTCTCATTCAATTCTCTTCTTGGATGGGTGGCGATCGGGATGGTTCGTCCCTTCTTCCACTAGAACTTACATAACTTGCATGTTGTTTCCTGATTGCCTTGATCATTAAGAAAGTTCAATATATTAATCACGATCATCTTATTTCTACTAAATACATGAAGCAAAAGGTAGGAAGAAGATGAATGGAATTTATCAAAACAAAGTAAAAGTATAGAATTGCTTATATCATTTACCATGATGCAACCTCAGTCAAAAGAAATAAAATTTTAAACAGTTGTTTTGGCAGGTTTCCTCATTATGTACTTAAAGTTTATAAATTTCCTTGTCTATTTGATTTCATTATCTCTTGCTCTCTCTCTCTTTCTCTCTCTCTCTCTCTCAAGCGTGCATGTCTCTCGTGGTCATGGTGCTTTGCTTATAACTATTTTATGTTTGCTGAAGGGAACCCCCGGGTTACTCCTGAAGTTACAAGGGACGTATGCTTACTGGCTAGAATGATGGCTGCTAATTTGTACTTTTCCCAGATTGAGGATCTCATGTTTGAGGTATCTAAACCATACTGGCACTCCTGAACATGTTTTTTCCTCAATTAGTGTCTGTTCCCTCCCCCCGCCCCCGCCATCAAACACACTGCCAAACCCAGTCTCCAGGAGAAAGCATTATCACAATCTTAATCTTATGTTGTTTCTGTATCATTTTCGGTAGTTATCAATGTGGCGTTGCAGTGATGAACTTCGTGTTCATGCTGATGAACTTCACAGGTCCTCAAAGAAAGATGCAAAACACTACATAGGTATATTTGTAGCAGTTTTATCATTGATAGAAACTTATATCTGAACTCAAATTTTCATTATTTTGGTTATGGAAACTCATTCTCTTACTGTAAATTGAACTGATCAAATATTAGCAGAAGCATTTAATGGTTAATTGATGCAGAGTTTTGGAAACAAATTCCTCCAAATGAGCCATATCGTGTTATTCTTGGTGATGTAAGAGACAAGCTGTATAACACACGTGAGCGTGCTCGTCATTTATTAGCTAATGGGATCTCTGATATTCCTGAAGACACAACATTCACTAACATTGAACAGGTCTTTACTATTCTAATAATTTCTCTTGTTGAGGATGTGAGGATAGTCTAGCTGATTTTTTATCCAGTTTCTTTGAGATATATAAAACTGAATACTTAGTTCTTTTCCCCAATGACATTCGAATGTTGCAGAAATATGTTGTTCTGGTGATCTGATGTGGTTTCACAACATTTTTGCTTTAGTGGGTGCTCAAATACTTACGTTCTTTGCCCTTAGGTTATTAGGCACTTGGGCAGTTTTTTTTTTTGCCTATAGTTTATGTATTTTGGTTGTGGAAGTTTATTAACCGAGCAGTTGCATTTAGCTTTAATGGTGATCTCTTGTTGACAATAGAGTCTATTCTAACTTGTCATGTACCAGGAAAAAATAATAATAATAATAATAATAATAATAATAATAAAAAAAAAAAAAAAAACCTAACCAAATTTTATAGATAAGATAAAGATACACTTCTGTGCTTTCAGCCTCTTTGCTTTTAAGACCCGAGAATTTAAATGTGACTTCTAGAACCTTAGCTTTGACTATGTTGAAATCAAGGACTCTTCTCTACTTTTTGTCCAATTATTAACAAAAATAACATGAAATCATATTTACAACAAAATTGACTTCCTCACGCCTCCATGCAGCCTATCTATGTGAGGTGGACAGATCCTCCTCAATGTGACCCACCCTGCATGGGTTGGACCATGCAAACATTTAGCAAGGGGTATCCCATGAGGGGTGGTCCCTGGGTTTGCAAGGCACAACGGGTAAAACCCCCCATGCTCAAGTCTGCACATATAACGACCCAATAAAAACCCAAGCTATATTTGAGCCTATCCCTCTAAAAAATTATCCAATGTTACAAAGTTGAGCCCATTGGAATCATTATAATAGGCAAGAACTTCTCCCTTCTAAGCAATGTAGGATCTTATTCACTCACATACTCAATACGGCTTATTACAATCTCCCTCCCTTAAACTCCCGATGTCCTTGTCAGGCCATTCTGTTGTAGGTGACATGGCTCAAGCCTCCCATACTTCTAGTCAGGATTGGCTGCCTTCCTATACTTACTTGGGGATATTACAGCACGGCCAACCTCTAGCTTGGGTTGGCCATGCGGAGAGAACCTCGTTGTGGGCCAATGTCAACTTGATTTTTAATCTTTTATTTTGATGAATATGAATATAATTTTAATTTTTTTCTTGCTGATAGAACAAAAATATGGAGGAAGGTCCTTGATTTCAACATAAGCCAAATTTTAGGTCCTAAAAGCCCAAATGCGCAAAGCATATGGGATGTTTCTCTTTTTCCACTTAACTGTGGCTTATTTACTTGAGAGAGAAAAAAAACGTGGGATGCCTGTATATTTTTTTTCCAGTTATATATATCTATTGATTTTTTTACATTAGAAGTGGTTCAGACCTAGAATAGCTGGTTAAGCTTTAAATAAATACATCCTCGAATGATTCAGTTTGACAACAATATTTACAATTTATAAAACCTCATAAATAACAGGTGTTTAATTTTTTTCTTTTTCCTTTTCTGTTATTTAGTTTTTTTAACCTTTGTAGTATTTTTCCTTATTTCTTCATTTTATGTTCTAATTGTAATAAATACATCATATTGCCTCCCAATTTCTTGAGCAATGGCCATGAAGAACTGAAAATTTTTGCTGCTGGCTCTTGCTTTTAAATTGATATAGATAATCTTTCTATATTTAAAGGACTTTTTTTTTTTTTTGTTTCTAATCTATCTTGTTTGGCATGGTAGTAGAATTTCTAGAGGGTATTAATTTTTTATAATAAAGAAAAATTGTTTTTTTATTTTTAACCTCTACTATAACTTACAAGTTCTCTGTGTAATTAGTGATTGAGCTGCAATTATGTTCATCTTGCTGTGCACGATTTATTCCTTCCGACATATGCAAGTAACCACCATGGTCATTAATGTATTGCTGGGATTTTTTAAGGCCAAGGCTATAGGCACTTTTAGGTCTTTTGTAATTATATCAAATGACTTCAATCCCTCAACAAATTTGCGATAGCTTGAACATGACATGAGACTCAACTAATTTATCCTGGCTCAAAAGTGCGTTGTCTATGGTGTTGATTTTTATTTTTCTCCTTGTAGTTCCTGGAGCCTCTTGAACTCTGTTACAGGTCACTCTGCTCATGTGGTGACAGGCCGATTGCTGATGGTAGCCTTCTTGATTTCTTAAGACAAGTTTCTACCTTTGGGCTTTCACTTGTAAAACTTGATATCCGGCAAGAATCAGACAGGCACACTGATGTTATTGATGCTATCACAAAGCACTTGGGCATCGGGTCTTATAAAGAATGGTCAGAGGAACACAGGCAAGAATGGCTCTTGTCTGAGCTCAGAGGCAAGCGTCCTCTTTTTGGGCCCGATCTTCCCAAAACTGATGAAATTGCTGATGTCTTGGACACTTTCCATGTCATTTCAGAACTTTCTCCAGACAACTTTGGTGCCTATATAATCTCAATGGCAACAGCCCCATCAGATGTGCTTGCCGTTGAGCTTTTGCAACGAGAATGTCATGTGAAGAAGCCTTTAAGAGTTGTCCCATTGTTTGAAAAGCTTGCTGATCTTGAGGCTGCTCCTGCTGCTGTGGCTCGACTCTTCTCAATAGAATGGTACAGAAACAGGATCAATGGGAAGCAAGAAGTCATGATAGGGTACTCAGATTCCGGAAAAGATGCAGGCCGGCTATCTGCTGCCTGGCAATTATATAAGGCTCAAGAAGAGCTAATAAAGGTGTCAAAGCAATATGGGGTTAAGCTTACAATGTTTCATGGCCGTGGAGGGACAGTTGGTAGAGGAGGAGGACCCACCCATCTCGCTATACTATCTCAGCCACCTGACACCATTCATGGTTCACTTCGTGTGACAGTTCAAGGCGAAGTCATTGAACAGTCATTTGGGGAGGAGCACTTGTGCTTTAGAACACTGCAACGTTTCACAGCTGCTACACTTGAGCACGGTATGCATCCACCTGTCTCACCAAAGCCCGAATGGCGTGCACTCATGGATGAGATGGCAGTTATTGCAACAAAGGAATACCGCTCCATAGTTTTCCAGGAACCTCGTTTTGTTGAATACTTCCGCCTCGTAAGTTCTTTACGAATCCTTCCTGATTTCTTACAATATATCTGAAGTAACAGTCCTAATAAAACTTCCCTCCACATTCAGAATGATGACATTGATGAGTCCATACTAACTTCCGGTTTAGTCCAGTACTGCTTTTAATTTGATATCTCTGTAACACCCAGTCCCCCCTAGGGTTATGAATAACTCTAATTTAAGAAAATAAAGGGATCAATGTGCTACTAACCTTGCCTTTATAAATTTTTCTTCTTAACGAAGAGCCAGGTACAAAATATCCCATAAAATAATCAAAGTCATTCTTTATCAAAATACTAAAACTATAAAAGAGTCTACGGAAGCACTTATTAAAAATTTCTCAAACCTTGTATCATAAAAATCATAACTTAAAAACTTTGTACATGATGTAGGCCTCTGCCTCGTCTCTTTGAACCAAGTCCTCCCCCGTCTTGCCTCCACCTTCAAAAAGATCCTCACTTGGGGTTGTTAAAACATAAAAACATACAAAAATGAGTCAATACTCAATAAGTAACACATCGTACAGTAAACATAATATAAACATAGAGTTTCTTGAAAAACATGCATACTCATTGTTACATGGTAAATAACATGAACATGAACCTAAAATGTGCATTAAATGCCTTGTCTTTCACTTTTCCTTGTTAGTCGGTATCCATTGTTGACCCCTGTGAGTCACGGTTAGCGAATTTTGAAGATTCTAATGCCGCCCATGGCCATGGGTTGAGAATCCATACACAAGGATGACAATACCGGATGCACTACCAGTGTGTCCATTCTGGCAATGCAACATACCCCTTAACCTCATGTCTTCATTGTCATTTGAACATAGAAAGATTACATAATCCATCATAATAAATTTTGGACGTGTGGCCTATTCAAAATAATCCAATAAACCTCAATTGGGCTTCTAAAAGTATTGGCCAATTAAAACCTTCAAAAATCATTATCTAAATCTAGACGAGCCTTAAAATGAACTCTAGGACTTGCGGGCCTAATTAAAATTACTTGATAACCTCAATAAATAACAGCTCGTGGACTTATCCAATATAACCCATTAAACCGACCCAATAAAATTATCCACATTACATCCCTAATCATATTGGATCGGGGTGTTACAATCTCATCTAAATTCACTCTCATATGCTTCTCTGTCTTCCATTGCTGTACCCCTAAAATTCAGTTACTTATTAGGTGTGTTTTATTGAAAGCTACCTGCATTAGGTTTCCGCATTTACTATCAGTGTTTTTTATTCAGTGTGTTCATCAAATAATTCTCAAGTCCCTGAAAGTTGTCAGATTGTTCACTGCATTATATGATCCTCTTCCTTTAACACTGCAGGCAACACCAGAGTTGGAATATGGTCGGATGAACATTGGAAGTCGTCCATCAAAAAGGAAGCCAAGTGGAGGCATTGAATCTCTCCGTGCAATTCCTTGGATCTTTGCATGGACCCAAACAAGGTTTCATCTACCAGTGTGGCTTGGATTTGGGGCAGCGTTTAAGAACATAATTGAGAAGAACATAAAGAATCTTCACATGCTTCAGGAGATGTATAATCAGTGGCCTTTCTTCAGGGTCACAATTGACCTAGTTGAGATGGTGTTTGCTAAGGGAGACCCAGGAATTGCGGCTCTGTATGACAAGCTCCTAGTGTCAGAAGAACTGTGGTCATTTGGAGAGCATTTGAGAGCCAATCATGAAGAAACTAAGCAGCTTCTCCTCCAGGTAATTTAAGCGGAAAACCCATTGCCATAAGTAACCTTTAGTTTCTCCAAAATTATAAATCACCAGCTCTTACTTTTGGGCTCAAAACATAAACACTCCACTTTTTAAAGCAAAAACACGTAACTTTGGTTGAATCACCTTTCATAGCACTCAGAAATGCTTGCTTTTAAAACATATTGTGATGCTGTTTACTTTAGGGTTGTTAATGACTTAGAGTAAATGTTTGGAAAGAGAACTGGTTTCAAATCCAAGCCTCTGGTATTCATTCATCCATCCATGATGTATGTTATGGCTGCATAAGATAATTGTCTGTTAAATAATATTATAATCAGTTAGTTGATGATGCGGTTTCATAGGGATAAAACTGTGCTTTGAGAATTATATATACTAGTCGTACGCCAATGCTATGTATAGGAAAAAGTCCCTGAAATCATTATAGGAAAAGAAAGAAAAGGGTTAATTATAAAATGAGTCCCTGGGTTTTACTCCGTTTGCAAATCACTTACTCGGTTTCCTTTTTTTATTATTTACTCCTTGTGTATGCAAATTTTTGTAGTTAGATCCCTCAAACCATCTTCTGTCAGGTCATCTAACGACAAGGTTGCCAAGTGGCATTACTGCCCCATGGCAACCACTCAGAGTGCGACATGTGGTGTAATAATATGAAAAGAAAAAATAATAATTTAAAAAATAAAAAATAGATAAATAATTAAAACATAAAATACCTTTTTTCTTAAAGAAAACACCTATGGGGGAGGGAATCTACCCTCCCTGTGCGTGGCTGCGACCCATGTTGCAACCTGGGGATGGGGATCCCCTCCCTAAGGCTACACAGGATGGCTGGTGAGCCACCCCGCTGTCGAGGAGGGCAAACCCACCCCTCCACCCTCCAGATTTTTTTTTTTCTTTTAAATATTTTTTTATTTTTTATAAATATTTTTAACTTTATTTTTCAAAATTGATAGTCACATTTTTTTTCAAATATTTTTCATAATTTCCAAAGTTTTTTTTTTTTGTTATCTAGGTTTAAATAATGTTATAGTTTATTCTTTTTTGTTTCAAAATAATAAATTTTAGTTTTATATTTTTATCTTATTTTTTAAAATTAATTATTAACATTTTGTAGTTTTAATTTGTATGTTTCATTGTTTTGTCCTTTTAGTATTTTTGAAGTTTGTTAAAAATATTTTCAACTTTTCTTAATAATATTTACACCTTTTGAAATAGTTATCTTTAATTTTAATTTTAATTTTTATCTATTTTTATAACTTTTTTAGATTTTTTTCTGATTTTTAGATTTTTTTTTTTAATTAGGTGCTGACGTCGCATTTGTATACCACGCGTCATGCTCTAATTGGTGGCATGGGGCAATAATGCTAGTTGGCAACCTTGCCATTAGATGAATTGGCGGAAGATGGATGGAGGGATCTAATTACAAAAAAATTTCATACACAAGGAGTAAATAATAAAAAATGAAACCGAGTGAGTGATTTGCAAATGGGCGAAAACCTAGGGACTAATTAAATTAACCCAAAGTAAAAAGAAAAAAGTCCTGATTTCTTGTAGTAAATACAATTGAAGTGGAACCCGAAGGGTCTTTTGGAAAGTGGAAAATGGAAAATGGAAATCGATGGTTCTTTAACTTCTTTTGGTAATTGAAAATCTAAGGGCTTTTTATGCAACAAATGATTAGTTAAATAGTAGAAGTGTAATAAACGGTCTCAAGTAAATGATCACAATAGGTAAAGTGGAAAGGTTGTGTTGTAATTTAGAGAGTAAGAAAATCAAGGAACCAATAAAATAGTACAAAAGTTAAGATAATTATGAAATGTTGAGGCGGCTCGATTAAAGAAGACAAAGTGTTTCTGACCTTTAAAACTCCATGTCTTTTAAATTATTGATATTCATGGTCAATTATTTTAGAAAGTAGTAAGTGAAAGGTCTTCTGGAAATAGGAACGGAATGGTCTTTTGTAATAGTAAGGAAGTTATGCTATTATAATTAAGGAAACAATAAAACTTAATAAAATGACTATAGGTGAGAATAAAAAAACCTAAGAAAATAGTAAAAGGATAAATTTATTAAGAGAATGTTGACATGGCTCAATAGAATACAAGAACATGCTTCAGAAGTTAGATAGGTAATAGATACATACATATAGCAAGTTATGCTTGCCAGAGGAAAAAAATATATATCTTATTAAACTGTAAATTTATATGTAAAATTGAACTTATTAAATGAAAAATAATATATCCATTTAAATTACTAATTTTTATCTAGATTTGGTAGCCTTTTAATTTTCCTGACTTGTGTCTTTAATGTTTCCTCAACTTTTGCCCTTTTAGTTTTGTGACCAATAGATTTATAAATGTTATTGAATTTTAAAAGAATGAAAGGAGAATAAGGGGATAAAAAATCAAGATCATCAATCAAAACTTTGGAGATCAAGATGCTAACAATCTAGCTCAATCTGCTCGGTTCTCATGGGATGTGGGGTTGGAGACAATGTGTAGAGCAGCTTGGTTAACACAGGAAGGTGGAATTGGAGTTGTTAGTGAGCTGACTTGGCTATACTGTAGGAGTATCAATGGGTCCAATACCTAGAAATCCATCACCTCGAGGATGTCAAGTACTTACTTCCTCTCGCATAACATATGCTTAAGATCTTGCAACCTCAATTCCCAAGAAGTACCAAAAGTTTCCCAAGTCTATAGTGTGCCAGCATTGCTGCAAAAACTGTTTCAACCTGATGTCATTTAGGTAACCCATCCAGTACGATATACATAGCATCAGTATGTAAGTGAAAAGTAATGGGTTAAGAGTTTTCTCACTCTCTCCTTGAGAACACTCATGACCTAAGAATATATTCCACCAAACTCTGATTGCCATCCACAAGACCAAAGTATTTGTTTCCAAAATTGATACGTCAAGTGACATTCTTGGCTCCTGAATAGACGTTGCAAATGATCCCAAATGACCTTTGCATATCTAAGATGCTATAGAGTGGACCCAATGCTGGGTTCTATGCAAGAAAGGATGAGGTACTGTACCAACCAAAAATCAATGAACCATCAGAAACTCGATCTGTATTGGTCACTGGATACCTAAACCAGCTAAAATGTTCAAGTTATGTCATCTTCGACATTATGCTTATCAGGTTTATTTTAGTTGAAACTAGGTTGGAAACTATTGACTTTGGCTGATAAGACCAGGCTGAATCTCTGATCCGAACTTTTTATGTGCTTATCCAAAAACGACACAGGCTGATCCCAAATTCAAAAATGACTTGGGCTGATCCCAAATCGAAACTGTTGAGCCCAAATCACTAAGAACCCCAATTATGATGTCTTCCAATTCTTTTGACAACAACTTCAGAACCAGGAATACAATTTCAGAAACAGTGCAGTTGGGCATCTTGGTCTGAAAATGAGAAATGAGGGAAACTAGAAAATATAGAAAAGGAAAAAGAAAATGAAGAAGTTTAAGCTAACAGAGGCAAATAATCAAATCCTTGCTTTGATTACATGTTGAAGGTAGGGAGAAGGAGAGTTTGTGGAAAGAGAAGCTGATTCCAGTATCCGGCACTCTGCTATTCATTCCTTGTGTATATGGGAAGTAATTTTGTGCAAGTGTATGAGAAGTTAGTTACAATAGAAGAATATTCTAAGAATGACAGCTGATGGGGACACCTTAATTGGGATACCTCATCCATGTTTCCTTCAAGAAAAATAAAATTCTTTTTTGGCTACGTAAATACAATTCATTATAGCACCCCCTCCTTTTTCTTACAGTTCTCTTTTCTTCTAAAAAAGTTAATTGATATAATGATGTACAGCTGCATGCAGTGGAAACCAATTTCTTTCCTGTAATTTTTGTAGATTGCCGGGCATAAGGATCTACTGGAAGGAGACCCATACTTGAGGCAGAGACTCCGTCTTCGTGATTCCTACATCACAACTCTTAATGTCTGCCAAGCCTACACACTGAAACGCATCCGTGACCCTGACTACCATGTGAAGGTGAGGCCCCACTTGTCAAAGGAATACACAGAATCAAGCAAGCCAGCTGCAGAGCTTGTGAAGCTTAACCCAATGAGCGAGTATGCTCCAGGTTTGGAAGATACCCTTATTTTAACAATGAAAGGTATTGCTGCTGGGATGCAGAACACCGGTTAGCGCATGGTTTTGCAATGTTGTCTTTAGATGTGTTGTTGGTCAACTCACTTCGTATATATAAATATTGTATGCAAGGCAACTTGTTTATCAGAGCTTTGAACAAGCATGTAATAAATCATCCCACAATAACCCTTAATTAAAATAGGAATTTGGCTTGTCCCATAAACATCGTATCATCCCTTAATTCCATTCGGTCTAAAGAAAGGAAATTGTTTACTTCTGATTTTTAGGCAGCCGGGGGTGATGGTACAATCTTGGTTGCTTTTGGTTAGGCTTTCCAGTATATTTTTTCTGTACATATTCAGTTGGAAGTTTCATAGGTCGTAGATTCATGAAAATCGGAGGTTAACTAGCTTAATTTTCTAGTATGACAAATAATAAATAAAGCATATTTGCATAGTGGAGGAATTTCAAAACAATTACACGGTAATTTATAAAATTTGAGGATAACAAAATTTCCTATTTCACATTAGAATATAATTCTCCACGGTTTAGATGTCCGGAATTATCATGATGTTGGGCAGAGCGGTCCTATGCTCCCTCCACCCTTGTCATTCGCTGAATGAGCTTGTTTGCTATTCCACAAGCACTAAAAATAACCCCTAGAGTTGGCTCAAGTTGTAAAGGCCTTAAATTAAAATACATGCATCGGTCAGAATATACTCTATAAGTCTTCTCTCCCTTGTCTCTAGAAAGGAGGTGAAGTTTTTCGGGGGGACCACAAAGATTCCAATGGAATTGGGGTTTGACGTGGAATCTGTTAGTGGACGTGGTATACAGAAGCTGTCACAAGAGGTGTAAGTAGTGGTGGGGTGCAGAATTTGGGGTGGATGTGGGAAGAGACAGTGACCACTAGAGGGAAGAGTTGCGGCAGAACAACACTTAGAAGGAAGAATTACGGAGGAGGAAGATGAATGAGCTGGAAGAGGAATGAGGAAAATTGTGTCTAATAGAAGAGGAAGTGTAAGGAATTGATTTAGGAGACGACTTAACAGAAGAATTGAACCATAAAGAGGAAACAAGTCTAGTAGGGAAGGTTTGCATCAAAAGAAGCATAAACTAGGAGGTGATTGAAGCTACACTAGCTAAGCTACGGAGGATAAGTAAGAGAGCAAGATTCTTGGAGGTATGCCTAAACATTTTTGTCATCACCTTTGCTAATCAAGTGGACAAGATTCACATCTGGGAGGGGAGGTCGTGGTTGTTTGACAACCACCTATTTGTCATAAGGATCTTTGAAGGATTCACGCCACTGTAGAGGATGAATTTCAACAAGGAAAGGATGTGGTTATAAATGCACAATTTACCTCTAGCTTGTATGAATGAAGCTAGGGGTAGATTGATAGGTGAGTCTATTGGCAGTGTGGAAGAAGTAGATGTGAAGGAGGATGGCAGTGGATGGGGTAGTTTTTTTAGGGTCAGCATTGAAATGGATCTAACAAAGCCTTTGGCGAGAGGGAGAACAATATGCGTGAAAGGAGAGAAGATCTAGATCTCACTCATGTATGAGAAGTTACCGAGATTTTGTTTTTCTTGGGGTTGTATTGTGCATGCTTTTCAAGAATGTAAGGGAGGAATTGGGGGGGGGGGCATAACAATATGGGGTATTGTTTAGGGCAAGCCTTAGAACAAAGAAGCTTGAGTACCACAGAAATGTAGGAGGAGGTCCTGTTAATAATAATGAAAAAGCAAGAGGAGAATGGAGGGGACTCAATGGAGGGGATAAGAAGGGAGGTGTGAAAGAGGGGATTAGTGGGATGGTTTACATCCATCCACTGGAGAAGGAAGGTAGGGGGGAGGGAAGATTACGAATGTAAGAGACAGTAAAGAAGAGATAGTGATGGGTTTTCAGGAGGTAGGAGAGGAAGGTGTAGAAGGGATGAGAAAATGTAAGAAGGGTAAAAATATAGATGTTGTAGATGGAAGGGAAGGAAGATTAGGGTAGGGAGGGAGTAAGGGGAGTAATGTAATAAGTGTGAGTGAAGGTGAAGTGGTGGAGGCAGGACTTTCAATAGGTGAGGATAGTAACAATAAGAATCTATTAAAGAGGGCATGGAAAAGGAGGGCAAGAGGAAAGGGCAATAGTGTATTAAACCCAAGTGTATATACACCAGGGAAAAGAAACATGAGGGAGGAGGAGGGTAAGAGGAGGAGCTGAAAGATATGAAAAAAGCAAAAAAGACTAAGACTAAGACTGTTGATGTTCATACACACAGCCCCACCAATCACAATGAAAACACTAATAAGGGAGGAATAAACAATATGGGGTATTGTTTAGGGCAAGCCTTAGAGCAAAGAAGCTTGAGTACCACAGAAATGTAGGAGGAGGTCCTGTTAATAATAATGAAAAAGCAAGAGGAGAATGGGGGGGACTCAATGGAGGGGATAAGAAGGGAGGTGTGAAAGAGGGGATTAGTGGGATGGTTCACATCCATCCACTGGAGAAGGAAGGTAGGGGGGAGGGAAGATTACGAATGTAAGAGACAATAAAGAAGAGATAGTGATGGGTTTTCAGGAGGTAGGAGAGGAAGGTGTAGAAGGGATGAGAAAATGTAAGAAAGGTAAAAATATAGATGTTGTAGAGGGAAGGGAAGGAAGATTAGGGAAGGGAGGGAGTAAGGGGAGTAATGTAATAAGTGTGAGTGAAGGTGAAGTGGTGGAGACAGGACTCTCAATAGGTGAGGACAGTAACAATAAGAATCTATTAAAGAGGGCATGGAAAAGGAGGGCAAGAGGAAAGGGCAATAGTGTATTAAACCCAAGTGTATATACACCAGGGAAAAGAAACATGAGGGAGGAGGAGGGTAAGAGGAGGAGCTGAAAGATATGAAAAAAACAAAAAAGACTAAGACTAAGACTGTTGATGTTCATACACACAGCCCCACCAATCACAATGAAAACACTAAATTGGAACTGCTGAGGGCTTGGGAACCCTCGGACAGTTCAAGACCTTTGTCATATAGCAAAGGAGAAGAGACCTAATGTAGTCTTCTTGATGGAGACTAAGTTAAACACAGAGAAGTGTAATAGAGTGAAGAGAAGGCTAAAGTGTGAGGGGTGTTTTGTTGTAGAACTAGTAGGCAGAAATGGAGGTTTAGCATTGATGTGGATAACATGATAAATGTTGAAGTGCTGAATTATTCACAGAGGCATATTAGTGCTTGGAATACTAGTGAGGAGGGGAAAATGAAGTGGCTGCTGACGGGGTTTTATGGTGAGTTTGATTCAAGCAAGAGGGAGGAGGCATGGAACTTATTAGCAGCTCTGAAACCTATAGGAGACTTGGCTGGTATGTAATTGGTGACTTCAATGAGATATTAACCCATGATAAAAAGAGAGGAGGTAGCATAAGACAGGAAAGACAGATGAAAAGTTTTAGAGAAGCACTAGAGAGAGGGGAACTGTATGACCTGGGATGGAGAGGAGACATATTTACTTGGAGCAACAAACATGAAGATGATTCCTTCACCAAAGAAAGGTTAGATAGGGTTGTTGCAAATACAAAATGGTTAGAAGTCCATAACAATAATTTAGTAGCAAGCAGTTCTGACCATAGACCCATTCTGTTATCTACAAATCAGGATGGTAAAAGTGTTTGGAGAGGGAGGAAACTGTTTAGATACGAACCAAGTTGGGCACTTGAGGAAGAGTGTGAAGAGGTTCTGAAGCGGGTGTGGAATAAACAACCAAATAGAAGAAGTTCATTGGTTAAAGTCCAAAAGTTGATGGAAGGAAGTAGAGGGGCTTTAGTTAGTTGGGACAAGCAATTAAAAGCAAAAGGAGGGAAGGAGTTGGGAGAAGAAACAAAAGTATTAAAATAGTTACAAACTGAAGAGTGTGGGGATAATTTATAGAGGACTAAAAAATTCAAAGCTAGACGAGGAAGATTTGAAATGGAGACAAAGGGCCAAGAGAAACTAGCACCAGTATGGGGATAGAAATACTGGGTTCTTTCATGCTTGTGCAAGCCAAAGGAATAAAAAAAGAACCTGATAAAGCAAGTAGTTGATGATCAAAATAGAAGTTTATCAAGGCCAGAAAAGGTGGAAGATGCTTTCAAATCCTACTTTGAAAAGCTTTTTACTACTACTCAGCCAAGTTCAGTGGAGATGGAGGATTGTCTGATGGATCTAGAGATTCGAGTGACCAGTTGGATGAATGCTAGCTTGTCAAGGACTTATAGAAGAAGAGAGGTAGAAAATGCTATAAACCAGATAGCCCCATTCAAATCACCTGGACCTGATGGTTTTGGAGATTGCTTTTTTCAAAATCATTGGAGCACAATAGGAGATTAGGTGAGCTCGGCTATGTTGGACTGCTTGAATGGTAACCTTCTAAATCCCTCAATGAATTTTACTCATATTGTACTTATTCCAAAAACAAAAAGCCCCATACACACAAGTGAGTATAGACCAATTAGTTTGTGTAATGTTTTGTACAAAATTTTGTCAAGAGTGTTGGGCAATAGACTTAAGAAAGTATTGACAAAAATCATATCTTCCAAAGTGCCTTCATACCTGGGAGATTGATAACTGACAATATTATGGTGGCTTATGAAGTGATGCACTCTATGAAAGTTAGGAAAAAAATGAGCTCAGGGGAGTATGGATATTAAATTAGACATGTCTAATGCCTATGATAGAATAGAGTGACCTTTTCTAGAAAAAATAATGTGGAAGATGGGATTTTGCAATAAATGGGTAGAGATGATCATGTTGTGTGTTTCAACTGTCTTATTCAGTTTTGATCAATGGTAAACCTGGGGAGAGAATTATTCCTACAAGGGCCTTAAGACAGAGAGATCCCTTGTCTCCTTATCTGTTCATTCTATGTTCTGAGGGATTAAGTTCCATGCTCAATAAATTTGACTCTATGGGGTACACGAGGGGTAGCAGTAGCAAGGAGAGGAACAAAAATTAATCACATTTTATTTGCGGATGACTGTATGTTGTTTGGGAGGGCCAGGCTGGATGAATGGTTAAAAATACTACAAGGGATTCTTTTCAAATATGAAAGGGGCTCGGGACAGTTCTTGAATAGAGAAAAGACAGCTACTTATTTTAGATCCAATGCTAGAATAGAAGATAAAAGGGCTATATTAGCAGCAGGGGGAGCAACAGTGAGGGGTAGTTTTGAAAAGTATCTAGGTCTACCAACCATGGTAGGCAAGTCAAAATATAACACTTTTAGAGGCATTAAGGAGAGGGTCTGGCAAAAAATAAACAACTAGAAGAATGCTTACTTGTCGGTTGCTAGAACAGAAATAATGATAAAGGCAGTATTGCAGGCAATTCCCACATATATCATGAGTGTCTTCAAGATTCCAAAAAAATTGTGTCAAGTGCTAAATATGATGTGTGCAAAGTTTTGGTGGGGTAACCAACAGAAAAGTAGTAGTGTGCAATGGAGGAATTGGGAAAAAATGGGAAAACGAAAAAGGGAAGGGAGGTTTAGGGTTTAGGGACTTGGAGAGTTTCAACATGGTCTTGTTAGCCAAGTAGGGATGGAGATTTATTATGAACCCTAACAGCCTGGTGGCAATGATCTCCAAAGAAAAATATTTTAAAACTACTTCCATACTAAATTCCAAAATGGGAGATAAACCTTCACTTATATGGAGGAGTGTGTGGGGTGCTATGGGATTGTTGAAAGAGGGTCTGAAATGGAGGGTGGGTAATGGACACAATATCAAAATATGGGGGCACAAGTGGTTGTCTAAACCTACTCCTTTAAAAGTCCAATCCACAATTTCGATCTTAAATGTAGATGCAAAGGTGAAGGATCTAATTGATCAACAAAATAATAGATGGAATGAAGAACTGATAAGGAGAATTTTTATACAAGAAGAGGTAGAACAGATCTGTAACATCCCTTTAAGTGGTGTGAGTACAGAAGATAAATTAGTTTGGGGCCCACTAGAAAATTATTTATTCATTGTAAAAAGTGCTTATCATGTGGAGGTTGAGAGGAAAAAAGCAATTCAAGGTGAAACCCAATAGGAGAGCAAGATAGATGGAAGATGGAAGAATATATGGGAGTTAAATGTCCCTGGGTAAGTGAAAATATTCCTTTGGAAAGCAAGTAATAATCTGCTTGCTACAAGAAGGAATCTTTTCAAGAAAAAGATTGTGGATAATTCTCTTTATCCCATTTGTCTCCATGAAGATGAATCTGTTATGCACATGTTATGGCAGTGTCCAGCAGCTAATGATGTCTGGGCAGGGTTGAGAAATTCATTACAGAAGTGGATAGTAGCAGAAGATGATTTCCTTAGTTCATGGGAAAAGCTAAAGGAGAAAATAACAGAAGCAGAAATGGAGGTGGCAACAGCTATAATGAGGGCTTTGTGGATGAGAAAGAATGAGTTCATTTTTTAAAACAAGTTCAAAAGTCCTAATAGTGTGACTAGATCAGGAAAGGAAACCCTCCAAAAATATTAGTCAGCTAACCAGTTTTTGAAAGGAGTCAATAACACAGCCACATCAGAAAGACAGAGCCAGCAATGGGAGAAATCAAAAGAGAATTTTGTCAAAGCAATTTAGGATGTAGCAGTGGATTTAAAAAACAAGAAAGTAGGTATTGGAATTATTATAAGAGATGAGAAAGGGAATGTAATGGCAGCAGCATGTGATCAAAGAAAGTTCATACATCAATCAGCTATAGTAGAGAGTTTAGCCTTATGGAGGACAATAGAATTATGCAGAGACTCGAGCTTTCCAAAAGTGATACTAGAAAGTGATGCAATAGTGATTATTAATGTTGTTAACAACGACGAAGAAGACTTTTCCAGTTATGGGAACATCATTCAAGAAATAAAAAAATATCTCTATGATAGAAAAGAGTGGGAGGTGAGATTTGTACATAGAGGAAAAAACACAGTTGCACACACATTAGCTAGAGCAATTTTACAATTTGAAAATGAAAGCATATGGATAGAGGAAGCACCAAAATTTGTAACTTGTGGTATGGTGAAAGAAAATTCATGTAATGAATGATCTTACATATTGAATACATGAGGTTTATTTCAAAATAAATAATAATAATAATAATAACAACAAAGTGGTAAAGGCCTTGGACTTAGGGATATGCTCCCCCTAGGTTTAAAGTTCAAATTTCCTTAGGTGCAAACAATCTTTAAGGGCCATAGGACTAGGGGATTTTTTCCTGGAATTACCCAAGGTGCACTTGCTGGAAAATTATTGCTGAGAGCCTGTACACCCCCCAGATTACTCGAGACGCTGTTCTAGACACCCGATGCCAACAAAAAAAATGAAATAAATATACAAAAACCAGCACAAATGAAAGAAACTACAGGTACATCTGCTAAAGAACCATCCATTCCAACAAATGGAAGAATCATAAACAGAAGAAAAGCAGATAATGAACAAGGATAGATAGTCTTATGTCTTAACCAACAAATCTACACATGCTCCATATTACCATAATCTCGATTCACGACTAAGGGCTTGTTTGGGGCCTTAGATGGGACACAAAATTTTCATCTTATCTCATCTAATTCCCAAACATAATTGAAATACAAAATTTTCAAACTAATCATTACAACCTTTTCAAACTTTCAAATAAAAAACAATTCTAACTTTTTCAAATCTCCAAATAAAAATAATATCATAAAACTATATTCTTACAATATTTTAACTTTATAATATTTTTTATTCAACTTATTCTATCTCTTTTCTCAAAATCCAAAAAATACTCAACTCAAACTATCTCACTACTATTCACAAACTATCTTACTACTTGATAAAGTCGTGTTCAGCATACCTTTGGCCAGGTTCTGGCAACTCAGGTCTTTCGAAATGGGCTTGCAAAAGATGAAGGAGAGTGCAACTTGGGGAAGGCGACCTTAGGGCCGGAAGTCTCCGATGCCTAAGTTAATAAGTATTTTTAGAAGTTTGTAAATAAAGTAAGGAGTCTAGGAATCAAAAAGAGTATCCTCGTACCTAAGACATGCTATTTATACTATAAGTCTAAGGAGACAAGTCGTGCCTGCCCCTATGGAATCTGTGTCTTTCATACTGTTCGCTATGTCAGAGTATTTTACTACGGCATGGCTCTGTGACGGTGTCATTAATATAGTGTGTAGCTCGAGTCGTGATGCCATTAATGCGGTGTGGTTTCCCAATTTCCTTCTCCCAGACTGCTCCCTTGGTGATCCGTTAATGTTTTTCCTATCAGTGGATCGAGGGTTCCCCGCACATTATGCCTGCTATGCAGATGGGTACTTGAGAGCTGGACACTATTCAAGGGGCCTTCAGATCGATGAGTCTCATCCCCTGCAGCACCCTCTCTCTTGCAGGTTGCATCTAGATGATCCTTTACATGGGCCAAGTTGGAGGCTTTGTTTGTTTTAGGCTAGGCCTTCGGTCTCAAGTCCCTTGGCTTTCATATCCACAAGCCCGCCGAGTTCAACAGGGGGTGTAACACCCTGCCTGAAAAGCTCCTTAGGCTTGACCTTAGTAGCCTTAATTCTAGTTAATTAGGAGTTGAGCTATTCTAGAATAAGAATAATTTTGGATACTTGAGTTGGCAAAAAGGCTGTATACTTTGGGTTTAAAAGAATTATTATAATATTTTAGTGCAATAGTGGTTTTTGAGGAAAAATGAAATTTTTGGAGCTTAATTGGTTAGTAATATTATTTTGGAGAATTTTTAGTGTTTTATGAATTTTGAGGATAAGAAGTCAAGAGGCCTATAAGGGAGTGACGCATGGCATATTGGATGGTTGCCACATTAATGGGCTAAGCAATTTGGATTGAATATTTGATGGAATTGGAGAAGGCCCAAAGAATGGTTTACTAAGGGGCCTAAGCATTTTGGGTATAAAGGCTTAAGAATGGCAATAAGACTTTAGGCCCCACTTGATGGACATAAGACTTTAGGGCCCTAATGCACTAAGGATGTGATTGTCTAAGGTTAAGATGTTAAAACGCCTTAGGCTCAACTTGGGAGATATAAAGTTTTAAGGCTATCTTGGAAACACTAGAAAATAGGCCCAATGAAACGGACATAAGGGCATTGGGCCTAACTTAGTAAGAGTGAAGGTATTAGGCCCAACTAATTTAAGCATGAAGGATTAGAGAAGCAAGCCCATTAGTAATCCTATTAAGGCCTTTAGAACCTTAGGACATTTATGGCCTAAGCCTTAGAAGCCTTAAAACAAGCCTCATAGGAGTGCAAGACTTGGTAGGATTGCCTTGGCCCAAGTATGAGGAAGGCATAAGGCCTTCGTGCCAAGCTTCGTATAGATTTGACCCATGACCCAATTATGTCAAGGTAAGCCTTTCAAGCCCCATCTTTGTGGATTTTGAGGCCTCTCTTAATCCCTCAAAATCTAGAAACAAGCCCCCCATTCATTCAAACCCAACAACCCTTGGACTATTAACCCACACTCATGGCCCTTTTAAGCCCACAAGGCCCAAAGCCTTGTTTTGTTGTATTTCACTCTTCAAATTGAAAGACCAATGCACCATACCATGGGTTTCCTTATGCCCATGTTATACCCTAAGTACCCAAATTAAGTTTTGAAATTGGGTTAAGATCATTAATCAACTTACCCATGATTAGTGATCTTTAAACTATATTTTAGAGCTTAATTTTCTTTCTTAATCGTTTTAGCTTTTTTTATCTGAAATTTTCTTGTTTCATTTTTCAATTGCATCATTCTTAGATTATATTAAGACCCTAGATAAACCTCCACACATGTCATTAGAAGAAATGACATATCAAACCTCAAAACTACACCAATCAGCACACATGTGTGCCTTTTGTGTGCATGGATTGTTTTGCCCTTAAGCCCAATCTTAATGTGCCTTTTTGTCAAGGGTACTATGGTCCTTAATTACCTCATGAGACCCCCATTGAACTTAGACCAGGCCTTGGATGAGTTTGGTTTCAAGAACCAAACCAAAACACCAAACCGATTACACATAGGAAGCTAGTTGGTTGCAAACTGATTTGGTTGAGTTTCAACAACCCATTTGCCATGGTTAAGCCACCACCCCATGCCACCTCCAACACCACCCAATCCCCAAGAAGCCCTCATGGCCATCATGAGCCTTTGACCAAGTTTTTCCACCCAAAGAAGGCACTAAAACCGAATGACCTTTGTGCACAACTCCATTTCAGTAATCACCCTCCATTGCATCATCTTCATTGAGTTGCACCATCATGATCACTTGGCAGCCAACCCTCCACCTTCTACCACCTGAGAAATCCTTCAAGAAGTGACCTTACACATGCATAAAGCAGCCTTGAAGAATAGACAAAGGGATGAGTCAAGTGCGATGATCAAATATGTCCAAGGAAAACCACCTTGAACCCGTCAACCCCATGGTTTGTTTGTTTTTTCTTTCTTTTTTTTATGCACCATGACTTGACCAGCCCCATAGGAGCAATGTAGCAACTATAGAGGTGAAATAATGGTAGTTTAGGGCATTGTTTTGGTTTGCACAAGATGACATAAGCTGATGGACTAAAATCTGGAAAAAATCAGCCCTTACACCACCTCCCACCTCAACCAATCCCCTTGGACCAAGGCCAACACCTCTACCCTCTTGGTCATCTATAACTTCACCCCCTCATTTCCTCCACACCTCATCTCCAGCTCCCCCTTGAGCATAGAGAGCCATCTTCTCCCTTAGTTTTGAGATAAACCGAAAGGTGAGTGAGTTTGAGTATTCTTAGAAGTTCTTGTGACTTCTTGAGCTAGGAGCTTGAGTGGGCTACAAAATTTGTAAGTATTATTTTCCTAGATCTTATTTTACATGTCAAGTTCAGGTTTTAAGTGTTGGAGTAATTTTTGGATGAATTTAGATAAGGTTATCATGCTTATTTCAAAACCATGTTCATTAAGGATGATTTTTAAGTGTTTAAGTTTTTTTAAGTGAAAATTTGAGTTATAGCATGTCTTAGCATATTTTGATATGATTTATTATGTCTTAGAATGATCACGGAAGGTTTGATTTTTTATTAGAAGCATGACATGATAGGTTTTAAATTCTATCTTGTTTTGATCATCAAAACATGCATAGTTTTTAAGTAAGTTTGTGAATAAGGCATGAAGTTTGTTTTATTCCACCTAGACTTGATGATTAAGCATATAAAAACCTTCTGATTGGGATAAAGATGAAATTTTCATGTTTTGGATGAGTTTTGAAAGCATACCTTGATGGTTTGCACTAAGAACATCAAACTTGATTAATGTAGGATTTAATGAAGATTAAGGTTCTTAGCCATGATTAAGTGTTGGGATGAACTTGATTATCCAAGAATTAGCATTTTGTGATTAAGGCATGAAGCTTGTTTTATTCCACCTAGGCTTGATGATTAAGCATATAGAAACCTTCTGATTGGGATAAGGATGAAATTTTCATGTTTTGGATGAGTTTTGAAAGCATACCTTGATGGTTTGCGTTAAAGAACATTAAACTTGATTAATGAAGGATTAATGAAGATTAAGATTCTTAGCCATGATTAAGTGTTTGGATGAACTTGATTATCCAAGAATTAGCCTTTATCATATGATTAAGGGCTATAGTGATTGTTTGTGATTAAAGAAAGTTGCTTCAGCATGCATTCATAGGGATCAATAGTTGAAAACACATGAATGCATCAACTTGAGTGCATGCCACGGGTCGGGAGTATCTGAGCTAGTTCCACTTTGAAATTTTCAATTCTAAGAGTTTATATGGTTTTAGAATATGAAAAATATGAGGTCCATGAAGTTTGGTTGAATTTGAGATTTGTTTGCAAATAGTGAAAAATTAAGACCTTAATGACAATTTATGAAAGTTTAGAGGTATTTTTGTAAATACCCACTCTTGAAGTCGTTGATTATGAACCTCATCCATGGTATTATAAATCCTATCTTAGTAAGAATTTTATTTCAAATGCTACAACTTTCCAAACTCGGGAAGTTTATAAACGCCACATTCATATTAAATATCATTTTGAGTATGAAACATCATTTGATACATCATTGAGCATTTGATTACTTGTTTACATGACATGTGAAATTCTCACCATTTTTAGCATATTGCATATAAATGTCATTTTCACATGAAAGTTTGTTACGTATGCACATGTCATGAAATACATTTTTTAAGTATAGCATGATAATGAATTTCTTCATGACCCCAAAGGCTAGGATGTAGAATTATACTAATGAAACTCTTCTGTCCACTCTGGAGTGAGTAAAAATGGAGTGGTAATCCCTGAGTTGACGAAGAATAGTCAACTGGCTTCTAATGGGTGCCAGAGCAAAATCAAATGTTATGACACATAATGTTGGCAGTTGTAAATGTTATGATGTTATGTTATATTATTAATACATTGAGAACGATGTTTGCAGACAAAGACGTAGTGTCAACATGAGTTGTACTACGGTCATCACCAGGTGCTCATGGTGCATATGGAGAACCGTGTTGCTACCATACGTATGTTAATGATAGCTTTAATAACGATGAAATGCTATGATTTTTTAAAACAATGAGGTATGAAATGTTCTCTTTCTAAATGTCATGTTTTTTAAATGAGAAAGTGAAAATGTTCTCTGAAAAAGAAAGTGCATCAAAGTTTTTCTGAAAATGTTGAGGAACCTGAATGGGAGACAAATAAGGTTTTTTTTTTTTTTTCTGCATATCATTGCATGCATCTCATGTTTATCATTAATCATGCATATCTTATCTTTGTGCAAGTTGATTATTTAATTTACTGAAATTTCAAGTAAATCTCTCCCTTGTGGACCCACTATCATTCCGGAGGGAATGATAGAAGTTGTGTCAGGACCAGTAAAGGAAGAACAAGAAGGACCGCTGGATATAGATGGTTGAAGAGGAGCCGAACCATGAGCGAAGACTAGATATAATTCTGATACTCATAAGCATTGTCTCTTCAAACTTCAGAGCATATGAAATAGTTGATTTAACCATGGAATTTGGATTAAGTATTTTTTATTAAGAAAATTCTATCCTTAAGTTTGAACTTATAATGGTTATTAATGCTATTGGGATGTTTTAGTTCATTCTGGCATGAGTTATAATTAATCACCCTTATTCTGCTGCGATTATTGCATACTGCTAGTTGCATATTAGGATGCATTGCATATTAACTGTTATGAATGGGGGTATTTAACCTTGTGTTGCATCTCCCAACGCTCCAAGTCTCCGTTACATCCCAAGCAGGGGTTTGGGGCATCACAGGGGAAAATTCCCTTACAATTATCCCTTTAATTCTCACTAGACGAGTATGTTGGGAATTTACCACTACTTGAGCCTACTTGAGCCTGCACTGATGCTGAAGCCAAGATTCCTTAGTTAGCGTGTGCACAGCCCCGAACATTGGTTATACCGCCAATGTTCCGCCATCATTCTTGATTAGCTCATCTTTTGATGATTTAGATGGCGTCTTTTCAAGCTCATTAATGCAAGGGTGTCAAGCGACTCTTCACATTCGCGTAACTTCGTGGATTGCACTTCCAGAATTCGAAACAGCTCATACTTCCCCCTTCTACCACGGGACTCAGGAAACCAACCATCACCTTTTTCCCTATATAAAGTTGGAGTTGTGGGTTTCATTCCCATTATTGCGCAGTAGCCCTCTTGCCATTTCAGTTTTTCAGTTTTCCTTTCCTCTTCCCAATCCTCTTTCCACCCTCCACCATCTCGTATATTGGTAGTGATGGCCTCTGAAAAGTCCTCTCATCCCAATGTCTCCGGTGGGTGGCTCTGACGTTGGACCAGTGTTTGGGGGCAGTTGTTGGCGTTCATCCACCACGATGTCGATTTTGTCCTCCCTGGTCCTTACTTACCAAGTGCCGGAGTCAACGTTTTTTGAGGTTCCGAGTCCTAACGAAGGCTCTGTTGATACGAAGGGTCATTCCGTGCGAGTGGCCTTATTCCCTTACATGTTTTCGTGCAACATGAGGCCCTGCCCTGATCGTGACCTCCTCGACCGCTTGGGTTTGGCTCCCTCCCAACTTCACCCGAATGCCTGGAGGCTTTTGATTTTGCTGCAGCATTATCTAGCGGCGTACTGGAATCATATCCCGATAATGTGGACCTTACTGGTCGTGAGTTCCTCCTTACCCACAAGGTGTTACGCAAAAGGGGAATATCTATAGTTTTAGGGCAATGCACGCCTTGGTTACCTTGGAGTCAAGGTACCGCAAGGTGAAGGATTGGTCTCCCAAGTTCTTATTCGTGTCCGGCCGGGGGTGAGAGTTCCCGATAGACCAAGTGAGCTGCCATGAGTTCTCGATTCGGATGAACTAGGGGAGGGTCCCAGAAGACAAAGATGTGCGTCCATCGGCTACTTTCTACGAGGCGACGCGAGGCGCATTGCGGTTGTCTGGGAGTGGGTCCAAAGTAACCCCGGAGGTGTCTTCTCTGAAGTTCTTCTTTCCGAGGGGAGCTTAGGATGTTCTCTGCCTCCCCTCAGTCACCTTCCTTATGATGATAGGGTGACCGTTGGCCGGCCTCGGATTATTCCAGCTTGGAAGCATTTCTCGGACCCTTCTCTGTCAGGTAAGGGGAAGAAACTTCGCCGGGAGGGTGCCCGAGTTGACAACAGGCCCTCTTCTGGAGCTTTGAATTCTCCACCGTGAGAGTCAGCTATCCCAGAGGCCAGTTGCCCTATTGCCTTGGCAGCTCTGACAAAGGTGTCGGCGAGTGGACCAACCAATGATCCTCCTGTGACGTCACTACCGGCTACTACTGCTGACATGTCTGTTGACGAGGTTGAGATGGACGCCCAACTCCAAAACCTCTTCATGACTGCAATTCTTGGCGAGTCGACGAGAGGCAGCATTCTTCTTCATGGATCTCCCCCTTTCTTCATCTAACTTTGGTGTTAGTAGCCACTTCTTAGGGGACGAGGGCGCTGACGAGAGGGCGGCAGCTGCTACTTCTAGCAATTGTGCAGAGATGGGGGACCGCGCGGGAGGCAAATCCCTTTTGGATGTTATAGTTCACAAGGATTTGAGGAGTCCAGCCACTAATTCGCTCATCCAAATCGAACACCCAGTGGGGGTGATTCCCCTCTGGATGTTATAGCCGGTGAGGGTTCGCATGAAGAGCCGTCCCTCCGGGTGCTCAGCTGAGGGTGATGCCTTTCTGATTGTTGTAATTGGCCCCGGCCCAGGGGGTTTGTGAGAAGGTCAAACTTCTCCTTCCGAAGTGGCCGCACAATCGTCTAAAGACGAGGGCTCTATAGAAATTCTTCCTCCTTTGTCCCAGCTGGCAATGGTAGTGAGCCGCGAGGAAGCCATCAGTCAGGTCGTCAAGTGCTTGTCTAGCTTCTTCCACAAGGTTTGGTCTTTTTTTCCTACCTTTTCCCTTCTTCTTGTTTTTGAGTCTCCCTTTATTGACTATCGCATGTCGGTCCTTTTTTTCGCCAGGGTACTTCTCAGCTGGCAGCTTTTATTGTGGATGTTCAAAAGGCTGTGGTGCAAGAGAACCTAGGCCTCCACTCAATGACTAAAACTTCTCTTGACTGTGCCCGTAGCGAAAGGGAAGATAGAGAGTTGTTGGAACGTGAGCTAGAAAGGATGTGGCTTGACATGGCGGACGAGCTCAAGAGGGTGAGGAAACTTGAGCGCTGCAGAAAAAAGCTCAAGAGGAAGGCGGCAGAGGAGGAAAATGAAGGGAAAGAGCAATTTGAGTGGCTTAACTAAAGTCTTCAAGATGATTTATCCCAAGTGCAGGAAGTCGCCCTTTCCCTGGGCATGCACCTAAAGTTGTTACCGAGAGTCCGTAATGAAGCGTGAGGACACGGGGTTGTCGAGGGCCACAGGTTGATGTGGGAATATCTCTTGGGAAGCCCGAAGTTGCTTTCGAGGTCTTTTGCGAAATACTTGTTGGGCCTTACACTTGCCAAGATTCCTACCAACATAGTGGCCTTCAAATTCAGCTGCAACCTAGGAAGGAAAGAGATGTCTGACGCTTTCCTGGATCCGGTTGATCCTGCACCGGCCGCAGGGCCAGGTGATCTTGCTCCTAATGCTGTTAAGACTGGTGCTCCCGGCACTAAAACTTGACGGCTTCATTGTTTTGTTCTTCATTTTCATTTTCTTTTGGTTGCTCATATGTACCTGTACCTTGTCGCCCAGCGACTTGTATATAAAGTTAATCAATGAAAATACCTTGTTCTTTACGTCTTTTCTTTTTCGAGCATTCTCCTTTCTTTTTCTTTTTTTTTTTTGTGATTAGCCTAGGGGAATTTAATTTTGGCATAGGAGTCCGTAGGACTCTTATCCACCCCACCAGTCGACTGTTCTTCCGCCCATACTGCGCTTCTTTGCTTTTATTGGACAGTCGTCCTCAGGACCACCTTCTGACTTTTATTGACGAGGCCTTCCCAATTTAGGCATATCTGCTAGCTTTAGCCGTGCTCCGCTTTACTTGTTACTTAGTTGGCTATACCCGGCTACTTTTAATATTCCCCCCCCCCCCCTTCTTGTGAGGCTAGCCTTGGGGAGTTGGCCATAAAAGGTTTACGGCTCATCTCGCCAATACCCAACCTATACCTAACAACCCCCCTAGCTGGTAGCTTCCATGTTCGCATTGATTTCGTCGGCCTCTGTTACCCAGCTGGTCTCTTCGGGGCCTCGACAACTTGTGCTGGTTGTTTTTATCTCTCCTTTCTTCTTCTTGTCGAGTTTTACCCCGCTTGGCTTTTTTTTACTTTCCTACTTTGTTCTTCCTTTGTCACGCAATCTTCTGGAGGAGTTGATCCCTCGAACCGCCATGGGGAGGCAAAACAGCCTTCGGCTCAATTCGCCTCCTTCATCCGCAACGATGTAGGCTACTTGGGCCATTTGGAATTATATTCATCTTTCTTCATTCATCGTTCTGATCTCCCCTGTTTTTCAAATAAGGGTGTTATCATTACTTTTTCAGACACAATGGTTAATGTCGCAAACCTAAGTCTTTTGGCATGTGTCGCATCATGCTTGTTGATATTATATAGCTTCCTATGTGATGTCTTTTCCTTTTTGGAGATTCTGTTTTCATCAGGTAGCTGAGAGACTAAGCCCGCACTCCATTGGGGAGAAGTCAGGATGCCTCAAGTCAACCCGCCCCCTTTTGATTCCCTAATGAGGTAACTTCTTTGGAGGGCCACGAGGCCAATCCTATCTTTCACCGTGATTGGAGTCAGGGGAAGCATTCAGGTATCCGCGAGATTCATCCCGCTCTCCACTGCAGGAGTGATAATGCAACCTTTATGCCTACTTTTCCCTATAGTTTCTCGTAGGGAGGTAAATGGTCTAGGCAATCTGTTACTGAACCCACTCCCACTCGTTAACATCACAAGGAAATGTAGTATTTTGGGCCAGGCAGGTGCTGAACCCACTCTTTGTTTGCAGCGGAGGTCGGGGTAATTTATTCGGGGAGCCACGAGTCTGATCTCGCTCTCCATCGCGATAGGGATAAGGCAACATTTAGACCTACATTTCCCTATAGTATCCTGCAAGGAGGTAAGTTGTTCAAACAGTCTGTTACTAAACCCCCTCCCCCTGTTGATGCTTACGAGGAAGGTATGGTTTCTGATTTCGGGTAGTTGAGGGCTATCCTGCACTCCGTCACTGGAAGGAGAAGGAAACCTTTAGGCCTACATTTCCCTGTGGTATCCCGCGGGGAGGTAAGTTTGGACAACGATATAGCTAGTCCCCTTTTCGCCGCAATAAGAGTCGGGGTAAGCTGTTCGGGTTGCTGAGGAGGAATGACCCGCTCTCCATCATGGGAGGAATAGAATAGCCTTTGGCTTAGCTCTCCCCTTTAATCTAACAGGAGGTACGTTGTTCAAGCAGTTTGAAACTGAACAACCCACACCCGCTCGTTGATATCGCAGGGAAGGTAAATGTTGGGTCAGGCTGGCGCTAATCACACTCTTCATTGCTGCAGATTCCAGGGTAATTCATTCGGGGAGCCTTGAGGCTAATCCTGCTCTCCACTGTGGGAGGAATAAGGAAACCCTTAGGCCTTCCTTTTCATTTGGTACCCCGCAGAGAGGTATTTTGTTCGGACAGTTTGTGACTGGACCTGCACCCGCCTGTTGACGCTTGCAAGGAAGGTAAGCTTTCATCTTCGGGCCGCCCGAAGGCTGGCCCACAATCCACTGTGGGAGGAATAAGGAAACCTTTAGGCCTACTTTTTCCTATGGTATCCTACAAGGAGGTAATCATTAATCCATCGATGACCTTGTCGTTGTAGATTTTGTTAGTCGCAAATTGTCTCGTTGGCACTTTACTGATCATACGAAAGTTTGAGTTGTTCTGAAAAATCACGTTCTCATTAAATATAAAGGAATTACATGCTGGAAGGAAAGATATTACAAGACAACGGAAAATAGAGTTCTCGGCCGGGGAGGTTATCGTCCATTCTTTCTTCTAGGGTCGTGCACCCCATACTCCCCCTCGAGCCAGGTAGGGCGAGTTGCAGAGAAAGGCCTGCCAAGGCTCTTCCGGTGGTGTTCTGCATGTTCCTTCCTGGTAGTGTCGTCCGAGGTGTGCTCGGCAAGACCTGTTTGCCTCAGACTTCTCCCACTCCTTGGGGATTTGGGAACTTCATCTTGAGATGGTAGGTCGATGTGATGACCCCCAAGCTATTGAGGGTAGGCCTCCCGATAATGACGTTGTATGACGACAAAGTCCTTACTACCGGGAAGTCGACCACGACAGGGATCGTACAGGGGCTGCTAGCAACAAGGACCAACAACATGATGGTTCCCACAGGCTGAATCATACTTTCAGAGAAGCCTTTCAATAGCATGGGGGTCGGTTGCAATCGAGCGGCATTTATGCCCATTCTGGTGAATGCTCCCCAAAACAGGATATCTGCAGAACTTCCGTTGTTGATGAGGATTCTGCGTGTGGTGAAGTTGGTAATGAGCATAGTAACCACCAATGCTTCATCATGGGGGTACAAGACCCCCTCATTGTGGGGTGGGGTTACCCCTTTGATGCTTGGCGGGATGATACTCAGTTGAGTACAACTAGTGGTATCGGGCCCTCCTGGAGGGTGCTTTTCTGCTGGAAGGGGAAGCACCTCCACCCACAAATCCTCCTGCTATAGTTTGAATTTTCCCAAGAGGAGGCCCTTGTCACAACGGAGAACAAGGATGAACTTGTTGTGGTTCCCACGTCGGTGGTCACCGCTAGGGGCTATCTTCCCTCCTATGCCGATTGCCTCGACCCCTACTCCTCTCTCTCGACCTTCTGCTTCTTTCTTGCTCCAATCCCTGGGGCGGGGGGTGGCATTGCCTCTCTTGCTCTGCATGTAACCTTCTCCCCTGTTGGGAGAAGCAGTCCTCGGTATTATACTAGGTGGACCTGTGGTATGTGCAATAGCGACGTGCTATACCCCGGTCATCCTCTCTTCGGGCGGCAGAGGTTTCGAACTCACGGATGGTGAATGTGGGTCATTTGTACCAAGGTCCCGGTCCCCTTGCTAGGGCTTTCTCCCGCCTCTTTTCTTGAGGGTTCTTCTTCAGTTTCTCGACGGGCTTAACTTTAGCGAGGGCCTTCTTCCTTTTCTCCACCCGCTCTAACTCCTTTCTTCTTGCCTCTGTCAAAACTCGAAGAGTGTCTTCTGCGTTAATGAAGTTGTCAATCTGGTTCATGAACTCTCGTAATGTCGTGGGAGTCTTCCTTGCCAGCTTGGCCATAAATTGGAACCTCGGTCAAACTCCTCCTAGAAGTGCCGCCAATGTTATATTCTCATCTTGGTCGTCAGTGATCATGCACTCCTTATTGAACCAGGATAAGTAGGACTTCAGGTTTTCGTCCTCTACCTGTTTGATGGTGAGAAGGTATGCTGCCAAATGCCTCCTCCTTTGACTAGACATGAACTGAGTCAAAAATAGTCTAGCCAGCTCGCCAAAACTATCCACCGATCCAGGGGCCAGTGACCTGAACCATACGCGCACTATCCCTTCAGGGTTAGTGGAAACACTCTGCATGCTACTTCATCGAGGAAGCCATGTAGCGTCATGTGAGCTCTGAAAGTTTCCAAGTGCTCAAGAGGGTCCCTTCCTCCATTGTATATCTCCATAGCTGGGACCCTGAACTTTGGCGGTAAGGGCACCGCCATTACTTCCTCTATGTAGGGTTAGCCAGTGCTTGTGAGCAACTAGTCCACTGTTGATGATGTACCCAACTTTCTTGCTATCTTCGTATTTTCCTTTAAGATTTCGGAGCTCATCCTGCATGTTCTTCTGCTTCTCTTCCTTTTTCAGTCTAGCTTGCGTGTTTCAGGACCCCACATGGTCACTGTCGTTGGATTCCACTCCACCGTCTTGCTCCTGCTGAGGTTTTCTGAGTTCCTCACTTTCCTTTCGGAGTGTCTACACTTCATCAATTAATTCTGTCACCCATTCCCCCATGTTCTTTAGCCTTGCTTCTATGGCATCCCCCATGTCTATTCTAAGTTGCCCGGAACGAGTTGTGGCAGGCATGAGAAAGACATGCAAAATCTATAATGATCCTACAGACGGCACCATTGTTAACATCGTGTTCTGCACACCATTGGGCCAGGTTCCAACAACTCAGGTCTTCTGAAATGGGTCTACAAAAGATGAAGGAGAGTGCAACTTGGGGAGGGCGGCCTCGAGGTCATGGAGTCTCCAATGTCTAAGTTAATAAGTATTCTTGGAAGTTTGTATATAAAGTAATGAGTCTAGGGATCAAATAAAGTATCCTCGTACCTAAGACCTGCTATTTATACTATAAATCTAGGGGCATAGATCGTGCCTGCCACCATGGAGTCCGCACCTTTCGTATTGTTCCCTATGTCAGAGTCTTTTACTGTTGCATGGCTCTACAACGACATCATTAATGTAGCATGTAGCCCCAAGTAATGGCACCATTAATGCGGCATGGTTTTCCGATTTCCTTCTCCCAGACTGTTCCCTTGGTGATCCCAGACTGTTCCCTTGGTGATCCGTTGATGTTTTTTCTGTCAGTGGATCGAGGATTCCCCGCACATTATGCTTGTTATGCAGATGAGCACTTGAGAGCTAGACACTACTCAAGATGCCTTCAAATCGATGAGTCTCATCCCTTGCAGCACCCTTCCTCTTGCAGGTTGCATCCAGATGATCCTTTCCATGGGCCGAGTTGGAGGCTTTGTTTGTTATGGACCTTCGGTCTCAAGTCCCTTAGTTTTCATCCACAAGCTCGCCAGGTTCAACAGGGGAAAATCCCCTTACACTACTATTCACAAAATTTTCATCTCATCTCACTTCCCAAACCATTCCTGAGAGACCAAAAAGCATAAACATAAGAAGTTTGAAGGAGTAACAGAAGAAAAAGAAGTTGCGTGCAAGGCCACCACCTTTGTTTTTGGCTATTGTCCTTCCTAGAGCATCCTCATCCTTTATCAAAGTAAAAAATTTGAACAGTAAGCATAAAAAACACTAGCATTAGATTAGGCAATTCCAAATAAAATTGGCTTTGTGCTAGAGTGTTTCACACCCTTTGAATTATGCAAATGCAAATAAAGTGAGAAGTTGGGCTAATAGAGCATAAAAATGTGATGCATTGGATTATGCAAATGTAAACAAAAATGACTTTTAGCTACAGCAAAACAAGTCCTTGGGTCATATTTGGTGTTTACTGTAGCTAGACCAAAAGCATTAAAAAATTATTTCTTCCCTCATAAACACTCTCTCATTGCACTTTGATTGACTGGGAAACAATGTAATTAGTGTAAAAACTATTTTTGAGTTTTCAGAAATTACGTTGTTTTAGGGAATAATTTTCTAAAACCAATTTTTTAAAACCACTATAATGTTCACCTCTATCCTCTTTTTCTCCAATTTCCTTTCAAAATGCTATCTCCCTCGTGCATCTTTTACTTATTAATTATGATTTTTACCATTTGTATCTACCAATTATATGTTAATTATAATTAAGTTAGGATTTTTACGTTTATCTCTACCAATCATATTTTAATTATATAACTAAGATTTTTAACATTTTATCTCTATCTTCTTTTGTAAGGATTTTTACCATTTGTCTCTACCAATCACATGTTAATTATAATTTGATTATTAATTAACATATAATTGGTAGAATTGTAAAATATTAAAAAAATAAGTTAGGAAAAAATATTATTAAATTATTATTATTTTGACTAATAGATAGATAATTCAATATGGGAATATGTTTTGAATGGAATAGCCACATACAAAATCATGGGATATCATGCAAATTATGATTTTGCATTTGCATAATTCAATAAAAATGCTCTTAGTCATATTTGACATGTTACTGTAGCTCGATCATACCTATATATTATTCTTTTATTTCACACTACAATGGTCGCAACCTCTCTCCTCCCAGATTTGTTCTCCTTCTCTGGAGTTTGATTGTTGTTTTCCTTTCTGTTTTGGCTTGGGTGATGAGCATTCGACAACAACAACTCATATATATCCAAAATAGATAACTAACTGCTCAGAAAGGAAGATAATGTGTTACATCTATTTTTCATTAAGTTATTGATCATTTATATGGAAAACATTAGGAACATAAAGGGATCTCACAAGGCACTATGTCACGTCAATTTTTTTTTTTTTTTTTTCACTTCGTCAGGCACCCTTGTCCCCCTCCCCCCTTCCTTTCCCAGAGCCCCTGAAAAAAAAAATTATAAGATAAATTTAATAAATTAAACCATTTAATATATATATATATAAATAACATAATAAATCAAAAGTCCTATTTGTATAATATATTATTATTAAATATAATTTATAAATATATTACAGCATACATTACTAAGTATTATGTTTATCAGTTTATTACAAGCATATGACATAAGTATATACTCATAATATATAAGTTATGTACATATATTACACTATAATAATATGCAATTATAAATAATAGATGATATTTATATCTTACAATATGTGTGATCATTCATCTAGTATGATGAAAACCATATTGTGTATAAAGTTAATGATATCATTCCTTAAATTAAAAAGAAATATCATCAACTTATGTTATGATGTGCATTATATATACAAATTATAGTTAATCAATTAAAGATAATTTGATAATTATTTCAAGTAAATGTGTATTCACTCATTTGTATATTACCATATCAATAGGCTATAATAATCTATGTAACAATTAGAAAATTAATATACAACATTAATGTTATATTACATAATTAACTAAATTTATAAAAGAAATTTTATTAAAAACATAAAATAGCTAGACAAATCATAGAACTATTAATAAAGCATATGATTAAGTATATAGTTATATTGGGAAGAGATTTATGATGGAGTATTTCAAGTTGAGCGTATATGAGCTTTATTCACAAGCTTAAACCGACTCGAGCTGAGTTTATACAATTTTGTTCGTTTAATATTCAAGCCAATATTATTGTTTACGAATATATCATTTATTAAATGAACCGAGTTCGAGCAAGTATATATAAGCCAAAACTCAAAATGTTTACAAGTGGCTTGTTCATTTGCAGTCCTATTTGGCACCATTGACCACGCCCTACATGTCGGCTTCAAGCTTAGGCTCCTACTGACGTAGAGCATGAAATCTCTTCCCAAATAGACAATTCCAACTCCATCTGCAGCCTTCGATTCCTATTCGACCAAAGATATGCCTTCTACCGAGACCTTCAACGATCTAGATTCCGGGTGGCTTAGGTAAGCCTTCTAGCTCTTCCCTTTCAATCTCTCTATTAGCCACCCATATGTTGCTCAGTTCTTTTAGTTGATAAAATCTAATATTTTCCATCTATGTTGGGTGTTTTTGGATGCTTATAATTTTAGGGGTTTCTATTTGGGTTTGGCAACTTCGGATTGGGGTTTCATTGTTCCTTCATAGTGGTTGTTTCTCTTACAAAATTATTGATTTCCTTCATTTTATCGACAACCAGACAGGCCAAAATAAGTATATGTAGTTGTTTACCTTTGATTATTAATAGTATATTGGCATTTTTTATGTGTATTTATTGCATTTCATTTAGTGTCACATTTTAGGTAAATCTTATGAACTTCAACGCGAATAACTCATTTTTCAAGCACAGCAGCTTAATGAGAGAGTGGAAGAACAATCATCTGGATCTTGGATTCAAAAAATTTTTTAGGGTGTGTGGATATCAATTATTTGGTGAGTGGTGATATTTTAGGATTATGAGGGGTTTAGGCTTTATGGAAATATAGGTTATTTAAGTGTTTTGGGTTTTAATTACGAAATACGTGCTTAATTAGATATTTGCGTAAGATTAGAAATTTATGTAAGTTACGTGTTTATTTTATAAGTGATTGATTATATGTCGAGAATATTGGATTAGCACTTTGAGGAAAGTACGTTAGTGGGAATAGGGCAATCACGCGAGAAACTTGTAGTTGGGAATGAAGTAAGGTGAGTAGCACGTAGTAGCGAGCAAGGCCAGCGCAAGCAGCATGAAGAGAATAAGGCGACTAAGGAGGTTCTAAGGAGGTTCGCTCTACTCCAAACAAGGATACTAAGGATGTGTTGATTGTACATAAGGTGAGTATCGAGCAATGAACAACAGTATATAGAGCCAGTAATACTTTGAAGTAACATGGAGGGAGCTCAAATGGTAGCAGGTGGCATACCGAGGCCCACATTCCAATGATGACGTCTCAACAGGAGCACTCATGGAAAAGGAGGAATATGGACTTGCAAGCCATATGTCAGAAGTAAGGCCCAATCTGAGCGCCTATCTTCGAGGCAAGCTATAGGGATGTGCACATCTTGTCCCATCTATCCACTCGATCTCTACCATTCTTTTCAGTTCAATGTACATGTGGACAATCGAGATTCAAGATCACTCTTTTAGTCAATCAGAAGCCAAAACTGTCAGATCCATGATAGGCAGCCCCACTGTATAAAAGGCATTTGGATGATAGTCTTCATCTCACTTGAATAAACTTTATTTTTCAGGACTTCAAGGAGGCTAAAAGCTTAGAGTCTTTTCCAACAACTCCAGATCAACCTTTAGTGTTTAGTCACCATCTAGGTAGGTTCACTCTTACAACTACGCTAGTAATGTGGGACATATATTTATGGGTATGTCTAGGATCTCATTTTCTACTTCTCACCTCCTTTCTCTCATGAAAATGCATGTTTTCTCATTATAATTATGACTACTTTAATGATGTGAATTCAAACAATGTGATTTCAAAGAGCTTTGTTCTCATGGAATGAGGTTGAGGAGTCCCAATATCATTCCTAGCGGCGTTGTTGCCATGTGTTTAACTCTGGTAGAGGGATTTCCTGTGTTGATCGAGTTGGGGTGTTTTCATACTGTTCCACATGATAAAGTGGGTAGAGAGAGTCCCATATTGATCAGGGGGAGTACTTATTTTGTTTTGGTGGATGTATTTCACATGTTGACCGGGTATAGAGATTCTCATTGTCGAATTGGTGGATTGATTCTTGCATGGGCGAACATCCAACTACTTCCTATACATCAGAGATGAGTGCAACTTTCCAATATGATGAGAAGGAAGTCTGACTAGTACAAAAAAACAAAAAAGCAATTGTGAATTGAGACCTATTCTTTGGCCTATTTTCATGCGCATTAGCAATTATCATATCATAAAAGAAAGAGCTACTAGCCACACCCTGTATTTGGTGATGTGTATGATGAGTCATGATTATATTGTTTTACTTAAAGGGTCATTCTCGCTTTACTTAATATATATGTTTTCATTCAGCTAGTGATTCCTCGCCTTATGGTAGGTGGTTTTAGCCTTATTTATATGAAACGTGTGCATTCATATTCATTATAATTGTCTCTCATAGTGTTGTTATGGGTTTTAACTTACTGAAGTTTCATTGAAATCTCACCGTAGTCATTCCACTACAGTTTTGCTCCTAGAATCTTAGGGTAGGTTTGTGGGGTGGGATGAGACACAATATTCTCATCTCATCATTACACCTTTTTCAAATCTCCATACAAAATATAATAAACAATTCAACTTTTTTAAATCTCAATTCAACTTTTTCAAATCACAATACAATAATAATACTAAAACATAATATTTTAAACACTAAAACAAAACATAAAATTCTCAACTCACCCCCCAAACTTGCCCTTAGACTTTGATCTAGATTTCGCTCAGAAGGGTTACCTCGAGGAAAAAGGACCAGTCCAACATGAGGAATAATGGTAGGACCCCATGTTTTGTGGCCCATGGCCAAGCCACTAGCCATGTGGAGACAAAGCTAGACAGCCCTAAAACAGCCTCATGGGCATGTCATGGGCCCTGCCTTGACATGCCCAGGATGCCCAAGGAGGCAGGGGACCAAGCCAGCCCGTTCAGCATGGCCAGGGCGCATAGCACGCGCAGCCCAATACGCGCCTAGGCACCCTGCCTGTGCCAAGCCAGCCATGCCCATGGTCCATGCCATGGGCCAGCCTAGCCCACCCATGGGCTCATGCATGCCATAGGTCAAATTGGCTCATGCTAACTATATTACTTTTTTATTATTTATTTTTATTTAATTATTTATTTTCCAATAGACCTATTGGGAGTTTCCAAGTTGTAATCCTTATAAATAGGATCCTTAGGCTTTGCATTTACATCTTTTGGCAAATTTCCTAGTGGGTAGACTATTTTGTTCTTGAGATCACCATTCGGTGCTAAGGCACTTGGGCTCTATGGGGTGCAATATATGAATCCCCTAAGAGAAAATCACACCTTGCAATTCGTGAATAGATGTGGTTCAATCTATCTATCTTGTTCTTTTTCATCTTTAGGGTGCAATTCGTGAATCCCTAAAGATGCATTAATCTTATGAATATTTTCCATTCCATCTCTTGTCTTCCATTTTCTATCTTTGATCTTATTATTTTATGTGCATTGTTCTTGAGTTGTTCTTAAGTATTCTTAGTGTTCATCCGTTCTATTGCTCATTTGATCCATTTCATACCACATACTCGACCACCATAGTGTTTGTCATCATTTCCATAAGTTTGTCAACTTTTCATAAATTGTTCCTTCCATACAACTTGCCCTAGCCGAAATACACATAATTCTCTACACTCACATACACCATTCGGCCAACCCTAGTGTTGCCCTACTTTCCATATTAGTTCACATTCCCATAATTAATTGCCCTTCATCTATCATATTCATAAAACCCTAGCCATACCATCCACTTACCATATTCGGCCGTCCTAAAGTCATCCACCATAAACCCTAGCCGCCCACCTCAAGCCCTATAAGGAAACTCATTCCTTTTAGGAGTCTAGACATCTTCACATTCAAATTCAAATCCCCTTTCAAATCCCATAATTTAAGGAATTGACCATCATATTCAATCCCTTAAATTACTCATCCTACAATCTCTCTAGTCAACTATTGACTAACCATCTTAATTCAAATTCAAATTCAAATTTAAATTCCCTTCTTCCCTCAAAGATTCCCTCTATCTTTCAAACTTCCATATCCAGTTCCAAATCATCCAAAATCTAGCCAACCTTCCAAAGACCAAGTCAACCCAATCCATTCATCTTAACCATCCAACATCCCAAAACCCTAATCCTACCTTACCATTTCGGCAACCCTAGCCAACCAAACCCTAGCATCACTCTTCCACCTCATTCCCAAACCCTAGCATCATCCTAAACTCCAACCCTAAGCCAACTCTTCCAAATCTCGAAATCCACTAAATCTCGAAATCCACCCTAGCCACCTCACAAACTACACTTCACCATACATACCCTAATCACCATCCAAGTGGCCCAAACATTAAGGGCAAACCTTAAGCCATTCCCATTGCATCAAACAAACACTCATAATTCTAAGCCAATCTTCCAAACCCACACCAACCCTAATTCTACCATAGCCCACGACATCCCTAGTTGCATCCAACTCGAACCCTAACCTCATATCATCCATTCAACCCTAACCTCCATTATCTTGGCACTTCACTCAAGAAAAAATCTAGCCGCCCACATTGATTTGCCTTAGCCTAAACACTTAGCCTATCCAAACACATCATCATCCCATCACTCAAATACCATCCTTTTGTAGAAGGCCAAGCAAGTTGGCAAGAACACTCGGTCACCATCATCACCAAGACGAGCCTGTGAACCTTAGTATTAGGGACAAGACCGGGGTCCCTAACATTAATTGGTGCTTTCATTGAGAGGGCTACCTTGCTTGCCATTTTTTAGAAGTTCTCACTTCTCTAAAGAGGTAAACAATGCGTTAACCCAAGCTTTGTGAATTGGTTGGGGGAGACCCTCATTTGATCCCATTTATTTTTTTGTGAATTGTTGAAATTGAAGTTTGGGGGTTGAGGAGGAGAAATGAGTAGTTTTCATGTAGGGGTCGACCACACAAGTGGGTGGAAGACCCAAGGTTGGACCTTTTGTGCAAGGAAGGGGTCGACCACCCTTGAAGGTGGGGACCCAAGGTTGGACTTGTGAACCAAGAGCAAGCCCCACCACCAAATTGTTAGCCATGAGCCGTGTGGCTCAAGAGGAGGAATAAGGGGGTTCCAACCGGGAATGCATAAAGGCCATAGAAAGGCAAGGCTTAAAGCTTGACCACCTCATCCATGTGCTCAAGACTACCTTGACCGAACTTACAATGTCCTTGAATGCTACCAACCGTGCAGTTGAGGAGAGTAGAAGGGAGATGGAGACCCATAAGAGGAAGACCAATGCAAGCCTTGAGAGGCTTGAGAGGAGAATGGTGGAAACTAATAGTCAAAGGCCCCCACATAGTCCAAATAGGCAAGCTCATAAAGCCTTTGTGGATGGGGCCAAGACAAGTGTCACGGGGTCCATACGTGAACTACCACAAAATGAGTTGAGAAGTGGGGTAGAGTTGAAAACAATAGAGTGATTGTTGAAAGGTGGATCCCAAATATTGACCATCCCACTAGAACCCCAAGTGTGAGAGAAGAGTATCAAGATGTAAGGCTTGAGAGACCACAAAGGGAGGAAGCCTTTGAGCCCGAGTTTAAGCATGAGCATGAGTATGAGAGGCCTTATGGCCGTGGAGGCCATTATGAGAGAAGAAGAGACCATCATGGGAGAGGGTATGATGTTGACCACCATGATGATAGAATGTGAAATCAGGCTTATGACCGGGGACCTAAGAGGCCAAAGGTGGACTTTCCCAAGTTTAATGGGAGAGACCCATATGAATGGCTAGATAAGGTGGACCATTATTTCCATGCATATAAGGTGCCTAGGCAAGAAAGAGTGTCAACGACGTGTTTTTATTTGGAGGGAAAAGCAAGTAAATGGTGGAGATGGATTCGGGACCAAGATGAGAAGGATAGGAGAAGATTGGGTTGGACGGCCATTGAAAAAGAATTTCTAATGCAATTTGGGCCATCCCCAACCATTAATCATCATGGTCAACTTGCCAAGTTGAGACAAGAAGGCAAGGTGCATGCTTACATTGAGGAGTTTAGGCAACTCCAAACACTTGTGAGAGGTTGGTCCGAGGAGGCCCTTGTGGGCACATTTGTGGATGGGTTGAAGCCTTGGATAGCTAAGGAAATTAAGTTGAAACAACCCACTAAGATTCAAGAGGCTATGAGGATAGCGGAGATCCTAGAAGAGAGCACTAATATGGAGAAACATCAATCTAAGAAAATGGGGAGTAAGGTTACTACACCCTTGCAAACCAATGTTCCTTAGAAAGACAAGGAGGAAAGGGGGAGTGTTACTAAGTTTAAGCAAATTGAAGTGAAGAAGCTTTCAAGGGAAGAGGTACAAAGAGAATAAAAAAGGGTCTTTGTTTTAAATGTGGAGAAAAATGGGGCATAGGGCACAAATGTGGATCGGGACAAGTGTACATGTTGGTTGATGAGAGGAGTGTGGAAGAGGAGGATGAATATTTTGTGGAAACATGTAGTGAAAAGTCCGATCAAGAAGAGGCCAAAGTGAAAAAAAATAATAAAGAGGCCGAGTTTTCCCTTAATACCATGATTGGGACCCAAAAGAATACCGCCATGAGAGTAATGGCTTGGATAGGAACAATTGAAGTTCCTTTGTTGGTAGATAGTGGCTCCACACACAACTTTATCAACTCCAACATTGTTACTAAGGTTGGAATGAAAGCAATTGCCATAGAGCCATTTGATGTGGAGATGGCAAGCGGTGATAAAATGAAATGTGAAGGGCTAGTGAACGAAGTAAAAATGAATGTGCAAGGAGTAAGAGTAGAGGTGGACCTACATGTACTTCCATTGGTAGGTCTTGATGTTGTATTGGGTAATCCATAGCTCAAGGGCCTTGGAAGGGTAGTGCTTGACTACAACAATAGGACCATGGAATTCAAGCAAGGGTCCAAGAAGAATGGATGGGCAACTTTATCTTCCAAGGAGACTAAGTCGGGTAAGGTCTCAATGTTAGAAATTTGGACAAATGAGGGGGCATATTGTTTTGCCATGGAGATGGCTAAGGAAAAAAAGAGGAGAGGGCATGGAAATTTTCAAATTTAATCCTTAAGGGCAAGGATTTTCATGAAGGGAGGGGGAATGGTAGGACCCCATGTTTTGTGGCCCATGGCCAAGTCACTAGCCATGTGGAGACAAGACTAGACAGCCCCAAAACAGCCTCATGGGCATGCCATGGGCCTTGCCTAGACATGTCCAGGATGCCCAAGGAGGCTTGGGACCAAGCCAGCCCGTTCAACATGGCTAGGGCGCGCAGCACACGCAGCCCAGCGAGCCCAGCAGGCGTGCAGCGCGCAGCAGTCCCGCTTGCACACCCAATGCGGGCCCAGCGCCTCACGCCCAGCGCCTCAGCACCCTACCTGGGCCATGCCAGCCATGCCAGCACCCATACCAACCCAGGGCCATGTCAGCCACATGCCAAAAGCCATGCTAGCCATGCCAGCCATGCCCATGGCCCATGCCATGGGCTAGCCTAGCCCACCCATGGGCTCATGCATGCCATGGGTCAAATTGGCCCATGCCAACTATGTTATTTTTTTATTATTTATTTTTATTTAATTATTTATTTACCAATAGACCTATTGGGGGTTTCTAAGTTGTAATCCTTATAAATAGGACTCTTAGGCTTGACATTTACATCTTTTGGCAAATTTCCTAGTGGGTAGATTATTTTGTTCTTGAGATCATCATTCGGTGCTACGGCACTTGGGCTCTTTGGGGTGCAATACGTGAATCCCCTAAGAGAGAATCACACATTGCAATTCGTGAATATGTATGGTTCAATCTATCTATCTTGTTCTTTTTCATCTTTAGGGTGCAATTCGTGAATCCCTAAAGATCCATTAATCTTATGAATATTTTCCAATCCATCTCTTGTCTTCCATTTTCTATCTTTGATCTTATTATTTTATGTGCATTGTTCTTGAGTTGTTCTTAAGTATTCTTAGTGTTCATCCATTCCATTGCTCATTTGATCCATTCCATACCACATACTCGACCACCATAGTGTTTGTCATCCTTTCCATAAGTTTGTCAACTTTTCACAAATTGTTCCCCTCCATACAACTTGCCCTAGCTGAAATACACATAATTCTCTACACCCACATACACCATTCAACCAACCCTAGTGTTGCCCTACTTTCCATATTAGTTCAAATTTCCATAATTGCCCTTCATCTATCATATTCATAAAACCCTAGCCATACCATCCACTTACCATATTCGGCCGTCCTAAAGTCATCCACCATAAACCCTAGCCGCCCACCTCAAGCCCTATAAGGAAACTCATTCCTTTTAGGAGTCTTGGCATCTTCACATTCAAATTCAAATCCCCTTTCAAATCCCATAATTTAAGGAATTGACCATCATATTCAATCCCTTAAATTATTCATCCTACATCTCTCTAGTCAACTATTGACTAACCATCTTAATTCAAATTCAAATTCCATTCTTCCCTCAAAGATTCCTTCCATCTTTCAAATGTCCATATCCATTGCCAAATCATCCAAAATCTAGCCAACCTTCCGAAGACCAAGTCAACCCAATCCATTCATCTTAGCCATCCAACATCCCAAAACCCTAATCTTACCTTACCATTTTGACAACCCTAGCCAACCAAACACTAGCATCATCCTAAACTCCAACTCTAAGCCAACTCTTCCAAATCTCGAAATCCACATTAGCCACCTCACAAAACCCTAGCTACACTTCACCATACCTACCCTAATCACCATCCAAGTGGCCCAAACATTAAGAGCAACCCTTAAGCCATTCTCATTGCATCAAACACCTATAATTCTAAGTCAATCTTCCAAACCCACACCAAACCTAATTCTACCATAGCCCACGACATCCCTAGTTGCATCCAACTTGAACCCTAACCTCATATCATCCATTCAACCCTAGCCTCCATCATCTTGGCACTTAACTCAAGAACAAGTCTAGCCGCCCACATTGATTTGCCTTAGCCTAAACACTTAGCCTATCCAAACACATCATCATCACATCACTCAAACACCATCCTTTTGTGGAAGGCCAAGCAAGTTGACAAGAACACTCTGTCGCCATCATCACCAAGAAGAGCTCGTGGACCTTGGTGTTAGGGACAAGATCGGGGTCCCTAACCCAACCTGAGGAATAGCCACGGGGGTTTGTACCCATTTAAGTTTAATATATTTTAAAATTTTAAAATGTTTATTATACTTAGGTGATGAACAATTTATAGTGTTTTATATTACAATGTGGGCAATGAACTAATGTTGGTATGTAACTATATTTTGGATGAAGGAATGGACTTATGGATATTTTCATTAAAGAATGATTATTGTACAATTTTTTTGATACTAGTAGTGTTAGTCTTGGACTAATACCCTTTACATATTCCATTGCGATTTTCAATACACATGTGTGCTTGGCATACGAGACACAAGATTTTCACGAATGATAAGGGATCTAAATGTCCAACTTGCATCTCGGGCATCGTATTCCCTCATAAAGAACTACAGGGGGTCATGAGAGTATGTGAGGGAGGAATACATTCTGCTAAGGGGGAAAAATGAAAGTATGCTCTGTTTGCATAAAGGAAGAAGGGTGAACGAATGGGGCTTCTGCTCGTAAGGATTTTATGTGGCGAGTTCTTGTATGAGAAAGGGAGAAGTAGTTATGTTTGTAAAAAATATATATTTTTTAATCCAGGTCAACTGGGAGTGCAGTGTGCTCTACTTAAGGGGATTTCCTTGTAGTAGAATTGTGTTTGTTATTATTATTATTATTACTAATATTATTATTTTAGTAGTTAAATCATCAATTTAGATATTTCCTCATTTTTAATCAATACTAATTGAGGTCTTTTACACAGTCTCAGTCACTCGAGTCATACCTTAAATGAACTGCTAAAGTGTGTTTTTCAAAATTCAAACTCTCTTCTCAATTGATCCTTACCCGAGTCCAAATTGAACTCTCTATCACCCCCTATCTTCTCAGTAACTAGGACCGCAGTAGACCATTATTTTCACAAATCCAAAACATAACCGTGAGTCCCCTTGGAATGAACTACTATTTTTATCTATAACTATTCCGATTATTAGAATCTTAAACATCGACTGAGTCCTTATCCTATGGAAGCTAGTGATTGACTTTGAGCTGAACACATCGTCGAACACTTCCTTTATATATACAACTCTTCCTCTGCAATCTCAAAGCACAGCAATCCATCCCCACAACAAGCTACCGTAGCCAAACCGCACACCACCGCACAACTTAGAGCACAGCCAATTGTTGCTCCCTGTACACAAAGAAGATCACCGATAACCACAAAGCACCCACACCCAAACAAACCATCACAAACCGAGACATCACATATTTTTCCAGCCAACTCACCTCGTAGGAAATAGCCACGAAACGCCAACAGCCGTTAGAGCTCTTTGATAGCCACAAAATTTGACAGTCGACCTCCTTCCATCAAGCTTGTGCTGCTCCAATGAGCACACGACCACCCCTCACTCTCTCCCTCTGCTCTGTTATTCTTGGTTTAAGACCACAACTAATTTTCCTCTATGTACTCCATCACCACGCACAAAGGAGACCGAGTGGCCCCCACCCCAACTCAGCCCTTAGATCCGCTGCAAGCTCCCTTCCTCTCTCTGTTGCATGGTTCTATTTTCTCGGTAAGCTCTTTGTCCTTAGTCTGAGCTCTCTGCCCTTACTTTCTTCATTTGCCTAAGACATGCCTTGATTGGTTGCTTTCCGTGTTAATTCATTTCTTATAATACCAAAGACTTACATTAGAGGACAAGTAGTGTTACATATGTTGGTAAATATAAAATGAAAATGGGCAAAATGGTGACACTCCCGTAAGGATATTTGTCCCATAAATTAGTGATGGACAGAGGAATTGCAAGTAATTCAATTGTGCACAAATGGTCTCTATTTATAGACCATAAGGTACTAGTTGGCAAGAGGCACAACTATTAATAAGTGACACAACCACAAGTTAAACGTTGTCTCCCTTGACACTTTCTCAACCAACACCTCCATAGAAACCATCATCATGGAGAGGGTGCAATCTAAGGAGTACACCATTTCGTGTGATTACATCCCTTAGATTTACAAATGGTTAATCAACCATCATGTTGTTCCCTTTCCAATGGAATTGTCGTGTAGCCTCCCTCAGCATACAGCATAAAGCATGTCAAATTTTTAATGGAATATTATTGTAGTCTTCATGAAGCATATTCAAACTTCAAATGATATTTACAATAAAATGCCATTTAAACCCATTGCCGTTAGCCTTTCCGTAAGGCATTAAAGACAATCAAGTGTGATTATTTTTATGCCCTTATTTGAAACCCAAGTCAGAATGCATTTGGACTTTTTTTCCTCACATAGTCTACGTTGGACAAATGTTTTGAATTGGGTCTACGTCCGGCTGATATTAAATTGGACTTGTTTTGCGTTGAGCTTAATTTTATGATGGGCTTATTTTATCCTGGACTTTGTTCTAAATCTCATAGTTAAATAAAGCCATAAATAGAAAATAATGTTATTTTTATTATGTTATTAAAGTCATAAATAGAAAAAATGAAATATGTTAAGATTATTTAAATGATATTAGTATTTATTAAATTTTATGTAAAAATTTAGTAATCATTAAAGTTATTTCCATAGTATCTATTTAATTAAATAGAGTATTAAAGCACGTATTTCAAAAACTTTAATGACTTATAGTACTTGGTATATGTAACGAGATACAAAGTAAAAATTCAGAAGCAATACTATGAGGTAAGTAGCTTAATCCTAAAATTAGCATTAGCACACGTTACCTAGTTAGATATATTATTATTATGACACCTCCAACCTCTGCTTGGGATGGAACGGAGACTTCAAGCGTCGGAACATGTAATACAATGTTACATACTCTCGTATATGACAGTATATGCAATGCACCCTAGTATACAACTAACAGTATGCAATAATCAGAGCGAAAATAAAGGTGAAAGTATAATTTATACCAAAATATCTAAAAAATCTCAATTCATTAGTGATCAAAGTACCAAATGTAACATAATCTTAGTAAAACTAAGAGTTAAAGTCAAATCATTCTCTTCATGCAATCTAAAGCATAAAGGACTTGGGCTATAAACATCAGGATTAAATCCAATTTCCTCTCAAGATCTGGCTTCTCCTCAATCATGCGGATCCAGTGTTCCATCTATCTCGTCCTCCTTAAGTCTTGACACAACTTCTATCATTCCGAGTGAAATGATAGTGGTCCCATAGAGGATGAGATTTACTCGAAGTCTCAGTAAGTTAAATAACCAACTTGCACAAAAATAAATTAAACATGAAGCATGATAAATATGCAATGCATGAGATGCAGAAAAATTAGTATGCATGTCTCTCATCTAGATTCCTTAATATTTTAGAAAAATTGAGACACAGATTTTCATTCAGTAAACATTTTTGCCATCATTTTTTAAAATATATATTTATCATAAACTTTCATCATTGTTAACAATTCATAATTAACATCATAACGTGTGGTAACGTCACGGTTCTCAATATACACTATGAGTACATGATGATGACCGTAGTATAACTCACGTTGAAACTACGTTGTCTATAGACTCGTTCTCAATGCATTGGTAAATATAATATAACATCATAACGTGTACACACACCAGTATTAAGTGTCATAACATATTGATTTCGTTCCTGCATTCTTTAAAAAAAAACACATTCAAAGCCTGTTGATTGTTATTCGTCAACTCAGGGGTTACCACTCTATTCTTAAATACTCCATAGTGGACAGAAAAGTTTCACTAGGATAATTATTCTCCATCCTAGCCTTTGGGGTCGTGACAAAAATTATTTTCATGATATGCTTGAAAAATATTTTTCATGACATGTGCATATGTGACAAGCTTTCATGCAAAAATGACATTTATAGATGCAATATGCGAAAATGGAAAAAAAATCACATGTCATGTAAGTATGCACTCAATGTATCATATAATATGATATTTTATACTCAAAATGATAATTGAAATATGAATGAAACATTTATCAATAATTCACAAATAATCTATCAATGTGTAAGTTAGAGGCCAACTTACAAACTTCTTGATAAATTTGAAAAAAATCGTCGTAGTGGCTAAAAACAAGTGCGAGCTAAGTTAGGATTAATACTTCTATGGTTGAGGTTCAAAATCAAAGATTTCAAAAAATGGTATTTACAAAAATACCACTAGACTCTAAAAAATTGTCGTTAAGGCCCTAAATTTTCAATAATTGCAAACAAACTTCAAATTTAACAAAAATTCATGAACTTCATATTTTTGGCATTCTAAAATCATCTATATCCTTGAATTTTCAAAAATCAGAGTGAGACTTTTCCAAACAGTCCCAACCTATAGCATACACTCTAGTTGATGTTTAAGTATGTTTTCAACTATTGATCCTTATGAATGCATGCATATGAGATTTTATTTAATCACAAATGATCACTAACATCTTAAATCTTTAATGACATAATGAATGCTAATCCTTGGATAATCAAGTTCATCCCAACACTAAATCATGGCTATGGTATCCTAAATCTCCAATTTATTCAAAACCGGTTCATACTTGATGATCAAGACAAGATAGATTTAAAACCTATCATGGCATGCTTTTTATCACAAATCAAACCTTCCATAATCATTCTAAGACAATAATAAATCATATCAAATCATACTTAAGACATGTCATAGCTAAATTACCACTTAAAATCCTTTAATCATTCAAACTACCCTTTAATGACCTGATTTTGAACTAAGCATGATAACATTCTCAAAACTCAACCAAATTTCATACCAACACTTGGAAACAAAGTTTGACATGCTAACTAAAATAAAGAGTAGGAAAACTTACAAATTTCGTAACCTTCCAAGCACTAAAGATAGTCTTGCTCAAGAACACTCAAGAACTTACCAAAACTCACTCGGTTCCATTCTGTTGATCTCTAAGGGAGATAAGTGCTCTCAAGAGGAAGCTTGGCGCTGAGGTGTGGAGGAAATGAGGAAGTGAGGGAGGTATTTATAGGATTCAAGAGGGGGGAGACGTTGGCTTGGATGCTTGGTGATTGGGTGAAGTGGGCAGTGCACCAGTCTGGAAATTTTTCAGCTTTCTTTCCATGGCTTATGTCACCTTGTGCAGGGGGAATAGTGGCCTGAAACCACCATGATTTCCTCCTCACTATAGCTACAATGGTCTTGTAGAGGTGTCCAAGTCGTGGGGCATGATTCAGATAGCCACAAGTCAATCAAACCACCCTTGCAAACCGGCGGGTTTAGGTGGTTTTTGCTTCGTAGTTTTTGAGTTCGGTTTTGGATGGTTTTTGGGTGAGAAAAATTGAGTCAAAATTCTCATGATGGTCATGCGATCTCTTGGGATTCGGTGGTTATGGAGGTGGTGTGGGGTGATGGCTCAACTTAGGCAAATGATTGGTTAAATTCCAACCCAACTAGTTCTCACTCAAACTAGACTAAGGTACAATCGATTTGGCTTCTTGGTTTGGTTTGGTTTGTGGAACCATTTTCATTGAAGGCTAATTCTGGGTTTGAAGGGGTCTCATGAGGTGTCTAAGGACCATATTACCCTTGAGGTCAAACCACAAAAATATTGGACCTAAGGGCAAAACAGTCCAAGTACTCAAAGGTGATACACAATAGCTGATTGATGTAAGTTTGGGGTTTGATATGTCATTTTCCTTAATGACATGTGGGGAGGTTTAGCTAGGGTATTAGTAAGGTCTAAGTATGATGAAATAAAATAATCAATCAAGAAAAATACGAATTAGAAGGTTAGGAAAAGATTAAACAAAATTTAAGTTTCAAAGCATGGCATAAAATTCACTTACCTCAAGTATGATGGTTAATGGTCTTAGCCAACTTTCAAAACTTAATTTGGGTACTTAGGGTATGATTTGGACTTAAGGAAACCAATTGTATAGTGTATTGGGCTTTCAAGTTGAATAGTGAAATAAACCCAAATATGGCTTTGGGCTTTGTGGGGTTAAAAGGATCAAGTGTGTGGGTTCATGGCTTATGGGCTCTTGGGCTTGAATGAGAGGGGCATCATTTCTATATTTTTAGGGTTGAAAATAAACCTCAAGATCCACTAAAATGGGTTTGAAAAGGTTTGACTTGGGCTAATTTGGCCATGGGTCCATTCTACACCAAGTTTGGCCCAAAGGCCTTATGCCTTCCTTAAATTTAGGCCAAGGCTAGCTACCAAGTCTTGAATTTCCTAAGAGCTTGGTTCAAGGCTTCTAAGGTTAGGCGCATGAATGTTCTAAGATCCTGAAAGTCTCACTAAATTCACTAATGGGCTTACTTCTCTAATTCTTAGCTTAATAGTACTAAGTGTCAAGATTAAGGCTAACCTCACTATCAACCTTAATGTAAGTAATAACCTAAAGTTAAAAGCCTAATCTAGGATGCTTAAGGGTTAATCTAATGGTTACTTAAGCGGGGTCTTACATCTTCCCCCCTTAAAACAAGATTTCGTCATCAAAATTGGGGCCAACACAAAACATACAATACGTAAGGGCACTTTCATTGGATTAGCTAAAAGCTAAATCCAATGAGTATTTAGCTATTAAAGAGTAAAATATGCTCACACTAGATTAGTCAAATTCCAAATATTTAGAATTTAGCTACAGTGACTTTCAAAAGTTTTTTTCAAATTTAAAGGTTACTGTACATGCATCAAATACATATTTTATTAATTATTTCTCTCTCCATTTCTTTCTATCACATATTTTATCACAATTAATATATTAATTTGATTTAGTGATATATTAATTTAATAAGAACATGATTATTAATTAACATATAATAAGTAGAATAGTAAAATATGATAAAATTAAAAAAATTAATAATTAAAAAAATTAAATATTTTTGAAATTATTAGTTATTCATTACCATATAATGAAAAAATATATAATCTAATGTGGAGATTTGATGTGAATAACCAAAACCAAATTCATCTTATATTATTTTATTATTATATAATGAAAAAATAGCTATTCCAATGTAGAGATTTATGTGAATGAAATAGTCAAAAGTCAAATTTCTCTTACATTCATCAAAACTGTCCTTTAACTTTAACTAATCTAATGAGAGTGCTCTAAAAGTTGAGTGTGACTCACTAACCGTGCTACTACTCAGGGCTCAATGGGGGCCTCTCGTCGCCATCCTCTGATGTCTCATATTGGCCGTTATAAAAGTACTCATCCTCATCTGAATCGTAAAATGTGTTAACTCTCTCCTCATGGCGTCTCCACTGCCTACACTCCTCGACCTCAAGCCAGGGGTCTCCCTCCTCACAGAAACAAACGCCACTCGGGGAAGAGTCAGAAGTATCAGATGTGTCAAGGGGAGTGGGGTCAAGAATGAGCGGCTCCTGTTCGAACTGACGTTGCTCTGCTGCCTGGCTCTACTCAAGCTGATCTGGTGCAACTGAGAAAGTCGATCTCATACATCATATAAGCCATCTAGCCTAGTTTGTCCCATCCAGCGAACAGGGTCATAACACTGACACTCCTCATGTGACTGTGCTCTCCTCAGATGGATATGACCTCTCCCATCATGGTTGAGGATGTGAGTCCTATGGTACTCCAGTCTCTCCTGCTGGGCCCAAAATGCGTCGGCCATACGGCCTAATCGTCTCCGTCACTACTAAGCTCTCAGCCTCCAAAGTCGATTGCGGGTCATATATGTCTGACGAATGGTCCTACCATTACTGGCTATGGCGCAACTGAAAATGACAAGAAAGGATGTGAATCATACATGTGAAATGACAACGGATGCTATGCATGAATGGATGAAGGCCAATGCCAAACAAAATCATACGCCAAACAGATAGGGGTATTTGCTTCTCATGTCAACTTCTTTTTTCCATGTGGCTTCCTCAACATCATGATTCCGCCACAAAACCTTAACCAAAGGAATTTTACAATTCCTCAGTTCCTTATCCTTCCAATCAGTGATCTGAATAGGAACTTCTTCATAGGTTAGGTCGAGTTGGAGAGAAATATCTCTCGTGTCTACAATGGTTGGAATATGCTTTTCGAAACTCTTTTTGAGAGAAGATACATGGAAAACATTATGGATTCCTTGGAATTCAGCTGGAAGATCCAATCTATAAGCAACTGCCCCTACTTTCTCCAGAATCACATATGGTCCCACGTATCTTGGACTTAACTTCCCCTTCTTCCTGAACCGAAAGACTCATTTCATGGGCGATACTTTGAGATAAACCCAATTGCCAACTTTGAACTCGAGGGTCCTTCTTCAATGGTCAGCATAGCTCTTCTGCCTATCTTGAGCAACCTTCATCCTTTCCCTTATTTGATGGATTAGATCCTTCATCTCTTGAAGAATCTCTGCACCATAATTCTTGTCTTCCCCTACTTCATCCCAGCATAAGGGAGATTTGCATTTCCTTTCATATAAAGTTTTGTAGGGTGGAAGCTATGGTGGCCTGGAAGCTATTATTGTAGGCAAACTCAAGTAATGGTAAGAGCTTCTCCCAATCGCCCTTTTCTTGCAAAACACACGCTCTTAGCATGTCCTCCAGGGTCTGAATTGTATGTTCAGTTTGCCCACCAATCTGAGGGTGATAGGCACTACTAAACTTCAAATTGGTGCCCAGAGCGTCCTGAAGGCTTTGCTTAAAACGAGAAGTAAAACATGTTTCCCTATCAGATACAGTCTTTTTTAGTACTCCATGTAGTCACACTATTTCAGATACAAATAGCCGAGTTAACTTCTCCATAGGGTCAATATTTTTCACTACAAAAAAGTGAGCACTTTTCATCAAGCGATTGACCATGACCCAAATAGAGTTGTTTCCCTTTGAAGTTCTCGGTAATCCAATCACAAAGTCCATGGATATGTCCTCTCATTTCCATTTTAGGATCGAAAGTGGTTGTAGATCTCCAACGGGTCTTTGATGCTCTACCTTGACTGTTCTACAAATTGAGCATCTATTAACATACTCTGCTACATCCTTCTTTAATCCATCCCACCAAAAGTATTGCTTCAAATCTTGATACATCTTTGTGCTCCCTGGGTGATATGAACCCGCGGGAATGGAATCCTTTGAACCCAAAATCAATTTGAAAACTCCCCAAGAAAGCCAAAATCAAGTCAAAGGATGGAGAACCTAAACCCGATGAGAACTTGTTTCAAGAACCTAGATTATATTAAAATCTAGACCCGTTGAAGAACCCGTCTCAAGAACCCAAATTACAAAGGAGGAACGCCACAAAGGTTATGATTTACCTTTGATAAGTTCAAAAGTTCAATTAAGAACAAGAGGAGATAAACTCAACTCACAATGAATAAATTCATCAAATTTCATAAACTTCATAAAATGATTAGAATGAGGCTACATAGAGTATTTAAAGCAAAACCTAATGAAACCCTAGCCAAAATAAAACCCCATCTTCCAAAAGTGCCCCTGGATGAATAGTGCCTCTGCTACAGTGCCGCGCTACAGTAACTTGGCTACAGTAACCCTAACCCTAGTTCAATAAACAATAACTTTCCCAACATGCCCTTACATAGGCATAAACCCAATTATTCTAAGCAAATAAAATAGCTCCTTGAAATTAATTAAATAAATAGAAAGCCTTCAAATGCCCAAAGACTATAAGTCATGTTGTTGCCCTTTCCATAGCTTATGAAATGAATCAAAGCATAATCTTCATCATTTAAGCCCTTGAACTTGCATTTGGCCCATCTGGAACTTGCAACATATCTTTAAGACTAGGCTCATCTTGGTTCCCATCATTCCCCCTCTCCTCAAAAGGATTCGACCTCGAATCTCCACCTGGATCAAAAGGAAAAATGTTAGTAACATTATCATTAATGTCATATGCATTATCATTAATTTGTTCAAGAATTTGAAAAAATCCACCGAAGCTACTCCTGTTGGCAACAGATAAATACATTAAATCTAAAGGAGAAAATGGATTATGTCTATAAATAATTTCAAAAGGAGAATATAAAGTGGTAGTATGCATGGTCCTATTATATGCAAACTCTATAAATCCATCAACAACCATAAAAATAGAATCTCTATTACTTTCTTTCCTAGGCAGCTCCAAAACAAAGTCCATAGATATGTCTACACATGACTCACTAGGAATAGGTAAGAGTGTATACAACCCCAGTGGCAAAAGCTTAAATTTGGCCTTTCTACATGTAATGCACCTGCCATAAATGCGATTGACATATCTCTTCATGTTAGACCAACATAATCGTTCATGCAAAATGTCTAAAGTTTTCATGACACCAGAATGACTACTCAAATTATATGCAAACTCAATGAAAGGTAAATGATAGTCCCGCAAACGTTCATGCAGCAAGTCAATGTATGGCAAATGATACTCCCACAAATGTTCATGAAACACACCTAAAGCTTTTCTTACACCAAAATGACCAGTCCAATTATATGAAAACTCAATGAATGGCAAGCAATACTCCAACAAACGTTCATGCAACATGTTAATGAATGACAAATGATACTTCCACAAACGTTTATGTAACACTTCAATGAAAGGCAAATGATACTCCCACAAACATTCATGTAACATATCGATGAATGGCAATTGATACTTCCACAAACGTTCATGCAACACGTCATTGAAAGACAAATGATATTCCCACAAATGTTCATGCAACACAACAAAAGTCTTCCTTACACCAAGGTTACCCAACAAACCAGCATGTCTATCACACCCAAGCAACTTACGCAAAAAACTAGTAGGCACACAAAATCTATTCCCTCTAACAAGTACCAATCTAGTTTATAGAACTTACCGAATGATGCTTTCTCACTTGTTCCATACACAAGTGCAAAGTCATCATCATTAGCATGCAATTCCTTATCATATTCAAGTCCCAACAATCTTGCATCTAAAATGAAAACAAGAACATACTTTCCTGCTAAAGCATCAATCACAAAATTTTCCATACCTTGTGTGTATTTGAATACATGAGGAAAAGTCTCAATACAATCCTCCCACTTAGCATGCATTCTACTCAACAACTTACCTTGTCCCTTTAAGTGTGCCAAGGACTCATGTTCTTCAAATAAAGGTCGGTTAGGAATTGTGGCACCTGGCACAAGATCAACGTAGTGCTCTATCTCCCTAATAGGTGACAATCCCCTAAACACACCTCTAGGAATCATGACCTCATATCCCTGCAACAAAGAAACAACAGCACTAGGCAAAGAGTCGTTAAATTCGTTAGCATAAAAGCTGACCTTAGCATAAAAACTCACTTTTGTCTTTTTATTTCTCTCTACAATCTCTCTTTCTTTTTCCTCTTGTGGCTCCACTCTTTTTTCTTGACTCTCAACCACCTCTCTATTTTCTTTTTCTCTCTCTCTTTCTTTTGATGTTTCGGCCTCATTCTCTTTTTTTCTTTCACTCTCTTTGTTCTTTTCACTCTCTGTTTTTCTTTTAGTCTCCTCTTTTTTTGAACTCTTGGCCTCACAATTGTTTTTCAACTCATTCTCTCTTTTTCTTGAGGTTTCAGCCTCACCCAAATCTTTTCCCTTTGATGGTTCGGTCTTCCCCTTTACTACAACTTGATCATTTTTGTCCCACTTTGGTTTCCAATGAGTACTAGAAACTGAAATATACCTTGATGTACCCTTTCCTTTTAGCCTTCTCTCCACTTTCATAGCCATGTGCACCATGTCTTCTACCTCCTCATAATGTTGCAACTCAACTACATTGGCTATCTCTCTATTCAACCCCCTCAAAAATCTCGTCATCGTGGCCTCCCGATCCTCCACTACATTAGCCCGAATCATAGCCACCTCCATCTCCTTATGGTAGTCCTCTACACTCCTAGACTCCTGTATAAGATTTTGTAATTTTTGGTAGAGGTCTCTATAGTAGTGGCTAGGTACAAATCTCCGCCTCATGATAGCTTTCAACTCTCTCCATGTTTCTACAGGCCTCTCAAGATTCCTCCTCCTATTGGTCACTAATTGATCCCACCAAACAATCGCATAATCAGTGAACTCAATTACAACCAACTTCACCTTATTCTCCTCAGAGTAATTATGACAATCAAACACCAACTCTATTCTTTTCTTCCACTCTAAATAAATTTCAGGGTCAGTTCTACCTTGGAATGATGGTATTTTCATTTTGATGCTCCCAAGGTTCTTATCTACTCCATCTTGACCCCCCAGAGTTTGCCCTAAGGCCTCTTCCATGCCTAACTCCTCTATGTCCACCCAATCCAACTTCAGATGTTAAGCCTTCCTCATCCTCACCAAACTGTCCATTCTTATACCCATTCTCAATTTTAGGTTCACGTCGCCTCCTATCTCGCTCACCTTGTAGATTTCTAATCATTGTTTCTTGATTATCCATATTATCCCTCACTTCACCCAACACCAAGTTCAATTGTTCAAACTGTTGTTGCATGGCTTGCAACACAATGGATGAGTTATATTCTCTCCCCCTTAGTGATGAGCTACTCCGATGAGACATTATAATGTACTGCACAAAAAGAAAGTTAGTGGAAAACCCCACACACTCCCTTACGTGTTTGCACTCAAATAATGGCACTGCACTCGTGTTTCACTCTTAATTGGCCTGTTCCCAATAATAGTCTCACACTCTCTTGCCTTTTACCTCAAGAGATTTCCCACTCAAGTTCTTTCAGAACTAAATGAACTCAATTAAGACAAGCCAACCTTATTTTATCCCAACTAGTAATTAGATCCAGGAAACAAGAACAAGAGAAACATGAAGGAATAAAAATGACACGAGAATCAATGAAGTTATACGAATGAAAGAGTAACAATAAGACAAGATACCAACTTGAGTGATGTATGCAGCAGCCCCTTTGATCATCAGGTTTAATGAACAAATTTCTTTCTTTCTCTTTGTTGTAACTATGTAGCAACTTTGAATATACTACCTTCTCTTTTCTTCATCTTCTTCTTTTTTTTTTTTTTTCGAATTTTTTTTTTCTTTTCCTTTTTTTTCTTTTCTTTTCTTTTCCTTTCTTTTCTTTTCTCTAATTCATCCACAAACAACAATATTCAGTTGTGAAAACCAACCAATTGAATTCAAACACACAAGCATGGACAATGAAGTAAAAGAGAATCAATGCAACGACACTCCAAGCAATTGACAAACTTAGAGATGCAGGAAACCCTAGAATTTTGAAACCCTAGGTGATGCAAATTTCAGCCAAACCCAAAACCCTAAGAATTTCGGCACCCTACTTTTTGTTTCTATTTTTTTTTTTTTTGGCAACCCTAGAACAATGAAGCCCTAGAATTAAATTTAAGAATGCTAAAATTAAAAGATAGAATCAGACCTGATTGGAAACCTTGCTCTGAATACCAAATGATATGAACCCGCGGGAATGGAATCCTTTGAACCCACAATCAATTTGAAAACTCCCCAAGAAAGCCAAAATCAAGTCAAAGGATGGAGAACCTAAACCCGATGAGAACTTGTTTCAAGAACCTAGATTATATTAAAATCTAGACCCGTTGAAGAACCCGTCTCAAGAACCCAGATTACAAAGGAGGAACGCCACAAAGGTTGTGATTTACCTTTGATAAGTTCAAAAGTTCAATTAAGAACAAGAGGAGATAAACTCAACTCACAATGAATAAATTCATCAAATTTCATAAACTTCATAAACTGATTAGAATGAGGCTACATAGAGTATTTAAAGCAAAACCTAATGAAACCCTAGCCAAAATAAAACCCCATCTTCCAAAAGTGCCCCTGGATGAACAGTGCCTCTGCTACAGTGCCGCGCTACAGTAACTCGGCTACAGTAACCCTAACCCTAGTTCAATAAACAATAACTTTCCCAACATGCCCTTACATAGGCATAAACCCAATTATTCTAAGCAAATAAAATAGCTCCTTGAAATTAATTAAATAAATAGAAAGCCTTCAAATGCCCAAAGACTATAAGTCATGTTGTTGCCCTTTCCATAGCTTATGAAATGAATCAAAGCATAATCTTCATCATTTAAGCCCTTGAACTTGCATTTGGCCCATCTGAAACTTGCAACATATCTTTAAGACTAGGCCCATCTTGGTTCCCATCACTGGGTGAGCCGTGTATGGAGTCTGATGCACTTCCCTTAGTATCTTATCCCTGATCTCTTGATTAGTTAGAATAACCTTCCGGTTCTTGTAGTATAACAACTCATCATCTTTGAGGGTGAAACCTTCTGGTCTTTCCTTCTTTTCTACCTTCCGTCTAAATTCTGCCCATTTGGGATCCTCCATCTGTCGTTTTTTCACCTCTTCCCATTCCATAGGTACAATTTCATATAATGTGGTTAGGGATACTTCAGCAGGAAGATCCTTGATTAACAACCACCTCATGCTGTGCAGTAGGGACTCTACTTCTGAGGCAGGGCCTGTGGAATTATCCTTTTGTGTTTTTCGACTTAGCGCATCCGCCACTATATTAGTTTTACCAGGGTGATACTTAATTATGTTAACTGAATAAGTATTTGAGGTTCTGGTCAAATTCTATCGAATATATAACCCACTAAGTCGATAGGAATGCCACGAGCGACGCATATCATAAACTTCGCCCAATCCATGCCAATCTTTGTCTTGTGCTGCCGATGATTAATGTTGTTGACGATGATCAAATTCATGATCTTGGAGAAACCAGATAGATCTTCTTGTTTGATGCTCTTCATCCCATCATAGGGAGGAGGATATGGACCAACAACCAACCGCCTTACCTCATGATCAAAGAGGTCATCAAGTTCATTTGTATAAGATTCCACATCCTCAGCCGTCTCCCCATCACCCGAAATTGGAGACTCTTTGGACACCACATTCGGATATGCAATGCGCAATCGAGGAATAACAATAAAATCAGCAAATCTATCCGCTAAAAATTTAACCGAAGCTTCTCGGATAGAGATCGTGTATGCCCCTCCGTCATCTGGGCTGGCACCACCGGGCTCTGTATAGAACTTAAAGACGATGTCAATATAAGAAATGAGATCTCATGCTTCGTCCTTCTAGTCAATGATTGGTTTCCAATCACGATCATTGTAGACTGATGTTAAGGAATGACTCTCCTAAATAAGAGTTAGAAAGTCAGAAATCTTCACCTGATGCTCTAATAAAATAGTCCTCTCTCGAATTGTTTCGATGGAGGTTGCCCTGGTCTGCCACGTTTATGTCCCCTATAAGAAATTATCAACATGAAACTTAAAAAATAAAATAGATATACAACATTAGTTAGAAAATATAATACTTAACAATCATGATTTTTAATTCTAAGTATGAAATGTTTTATGAAAAACTTTATATATTTAGTATGTTTATGTTATGATGAGTTTCTTATTAAGTAGTCTTTGACTCATTATTTTTATTTGAAGACTTCAATTATATTTTTCTAAGACTTGTTTTATTTAATAAATCTTTATATGAATTAAATATTTATTTTATTAAATTATGAAAATCTCTTGCATGGCTTTAAAATTACATATGAACGGGTATTCCTAATCTAAGGGAAGTAGGTGTTACCAGATAATTAAAGATTGCAGGGAGGAAATAAGATGTTGAAGAATTGTGGAGAGGAACTTATACGAATTGTTGGTGAAACTTTACAATAAATGGCCTTAAAAGTTTTGACTATTTCAATCAAATATATATCTCGTCAGATACGTAGGAATACTTTTAGAGTAAGGAGATATTGTAAGTATGGATATTATAAACTCATTCAAAATTAGAGGAAATTTTTGAAGTTCATATAAAATTATGTAAATGATATAAGAATTGGTGAATATAATGAAAAATGAGAATGATGCATTTGGAACCTCAATGAATATTTCAAAATTAGGATCCATATATAATATCGCATGGAAAGAAGTAGAATAATTGTTCATAGAGTGTTGTATAGATTATTAGTGAAACTTTAGGCCTCGTTTAGTTAAACAGATGAGATGAGATGAGATGAGATGTTTTATTGAAAGTTGAATAAAATATCGTTATAATATAATTTTTATTTTAAGATTTAAAAAAATTGAATTGTTTATTATATTTTATGTGAGAGTTTAAAAAAATTGTAATAATTATATGAGATGAGATGAGATGATATAGTTTGGTTTTGTATAATGATTACAATAAGTGGACTTATTTATGATTAAGTTTTAATTATTTTAGTAATAGTTATATTCTCATTATAAATTTAGGAATATCTTGAGATTATTCTTATACAATTCTTGAAAATAAATATTCTCATGATATAATCTCATTTTTTCACCTTCTGATTTTATTTCTAATTTTTATTTGGCTTAAAAAATTTGTTTTGTTGGTAAAGGAAAACATTACATCACAGCATTTATAAGGAGATATTATAAATATAAAAAACTGTGACGATATTGCAAATTCATTCAAATTAGAAAAATATTTTAAGTTAATAAAAAATTATATATGTAAATGATATAGAGAAAGGTTGAATTGTTAAGAATATAATACAAATAATAAAAATTTACATCTTCCTATCAGCTTAAGTTTTTGGGACAAATGATAATTTCACATAGTATCGAAATTACGAATCTCATAAATATGATCCATAAAAATTGTATGGAGTGAAAAAATGGAACAATTATAGGAAGAAATTTGTATGAATTGTTGGTGAGGTTTAACTATTCCAACCAAATGTATATATTTTCATATTATACTTAAGAATATCTAGAGTAGAGAATAATCTGTCAAAATTCACGAAAATGAATATATATTCTAAAAAATAAATATTCTCATAATATTCCTAACAACTTCGTACGAATGTTCTCTAATTTTTACTTCGCTTAACATATTCTATTTTTGAAAAAATTACATCACATCATATATGGGAATATATTGTGAATATCAATAGATATGAAATATTACGACTTCATATGAAGTTAGAGGAAATACTTGAAATTATTTTATCTGTAAAATTATATAAATGATGTAGAGAACGCTTGTATACTAAAGAAATTTGCATTCAAGACCTTCATAAAGACTTCAAAGCTAATTTCCTAACAGACTTTATAGAAAGAAGTAAAATAGTTGGGCAGAAAAGTTTGTATGAATATTTTTGAGGAATTTTATAATTGTCTTAGTTATAGGGGCAATACTGGCCGTAGTCACAAAAAACTAACATATCTACATGGATTTCTCATCTATACACCACCCATTGTGTGTTGAAGTTAAAATTTCAAAGGCTCGATCTAGGAAATTTCTTGGTTTGTCTCAAGAGACTTACATTAAGAAAATTCTAGAACGATTTCGTATGCAAAATTTCAAACTTATAGACACTCCAATTGAGAAGGGTTATTATACATTGAGCCTAAAACATTGCCTTAAGAATGATGAGGAAAAGAAAGAGATGGCCAAAGTTTCTTATGAAAGTGAAATTGGAAGTCTAATGTACGCTATGTTGTGTACACAACTTGACATTTGCTTTGCAGTTGAATTGATTAGTCGTTATCTGAGTAACCCAATACTTGTTCATTAACAAGCAGTTAAGAGGATTTTCCAATACCTTCATGAGAGAGCATACATCTTTCTTTGTTATCAAGGTGGAGACATGAGACTTAAGGGTTATAACAATGTTGATTGAGTTAGTGATAAAGATGAGTGTAAGTCCACGACTAGTTATGCATTTATGCTTACTGAGGGAGTTATTTATTTATTTATTTATTTTGTAGTAAGAAACAACTATGCATTATTTTGTTCACAATGGAGTTAGAGTACATTGCTTATTTAGTAACTATACCAGAGACTGTTTGATTGAGGAGATTTTCTAGCGCCTAGAGATGACGGCTCTTGCAAATAAAACTGTTAAGATATACAGTGTTATAGTATGACAGTTTTGGCATATGCCAAGAATCCCAAATACCATAACAAAACCAAATACATAGATATTAGTTTTCACTACATTCGGGATATTGTGCTAGGTGAGGTAATCCTACAACATATCTCTACAATATATCTTAATACTTTTGGAGTATTCAAGATAGATTTAAAAAATGTCATCCTAGCTTGGCCATGATGAGACTTTCAAAAGTTGTATATGAAGTATTTGCACAATTTCATGAAACCTGATTAAAGTGGAATGTGAGATCTTAGGCATACGCTAAATGAGTGATTGTGCTAAAAAACTCATATTAGGGCGCCTTTTTGGCAACTAGACTAAAATTCCTATGGCATTTAAATGTGACAAGCTCAGTTAAGTGGGAGTTCCGCTATAACATACATTTCTATGGATGACCATATGAGGGAGTGATTGGATGGGTTATTGATTCATCACTATGTGAGCTTTAATGGATCAATAAATGATCTATTCCTATGCCCTTGAATCTAGAACTATGACATGAGATGAAAACTTGATGTCGTTATTTTAGCATATTTTGTTAGGGCTACAAATGATACGGTCTTGCAGAGCATGTATAGGAAAGCAATCAAATCTAATTGAATTGACATGAGTATTTAGAGAAAATTGTTTGGATTCTTATTTGTTATTTTATGTCTCATAGCCCAGACGATTATATGATTTTGAATCGATATAATCATGAGCATATTATATAATGTGAGGTCAAGAATTGCTTTGAGTTATAAACTTGTGAAGGATTAAGGACCCTTGACCTAGTGAGATTAAATAGTTTGGGACATAAACGATATGTCATGAGTGATGTACAATATTAGTAAGATGGTGACTTAATATAGTACTGTAACACTTTGTCTTCTCATCAGGTAGAACGCTTCATTTTTTGTATGAGAAATAATTGATTGAGACATCAGGAGGAGATTATTAATAGGCATGACACCCATTATGGATAAGTGTGAGATGTTAGTAGTGGGTACCATATGACCCATGTTGTGTTCACATGGGTGGGAAGTTACAAACAATTAATTAACTTCCCACCACTAGCATTTAACTTTAGATAAGCTAATTAACCACCCAATTAGAAAATTCTATAAATGAGAGTTTTACATACATTAATTATAAGAGGGTGAAAAAGTAAACGTACAAAAAAAGACTCATCTCTGTCTACAATTTCCTAGAGCAACCATCTAGAATTCTTGATCTTGAAATATATGTAATTATTTTAGGAGACTCTAGTAGTCTTCTAAGTGACGTAGAGGTGCAATAACAACAAAGTGACGTGGGCTGTAAGACGAGCAAAGCTTCGAGCTTATGGGTATTCCGCTCCACTTGAAGTAATTCGAATTAACCTTATTTAACAAGAAAAATAAATAAACAAGAAACAAATTATGGACTAGGGACAATTGGTAGCTCCCTTTTCCTAAAGGTATTGTTATTTTCTCTTATACACAAAGTCTTACTTAGATTAAAAATATATATGAGTTTTAAAGATTATTTTGAAGATGACATTTTAATCATTTTATGAATAAAAGACTGGATATTAAAAGTCATGATATTAAAGGCTCCAGACTTATAAAAATTACATGGAAAAAGAAATTGATGTAATAAGTTATTTGACATAGAATTCTTTATAATAGTTTAGCATATGAGAGTGTGTAGGGACTTTTATCAGTGATGATATTAAATTGAGAAAAATTTTAATGACCGATCTTAAATTCTAAAATGAGTCTAACTCGTCCAATAATAATCTTTGGGCTTATAAATACATTCTTGGGTCTATTTAATCCATAAAATATCAATTGGGCATAAATCAAATTATTGACCCCACTAAAACTTCTATAATCCATTTAAATAAATTTTGAGTCCGTGATCTATTTAAAGTTATCCACTAACCTCAATTATATCTCTCAAAGTATTGGCTTATTAAACATAATCTAGGCCCAATAAATTTATCTATATTTTATCCCTGATCATATTGGATTAGGTCATTACAGAAGCACACCCTGTTGCCTATGAAAATCACCCACGTGGCGTTAAGCTAGATTGTAGGGTTAGACGCGTGATCTTCGAATCCATATTCCTTTTTTTCCATGTGTGCTCTAGTTGAGATGTCATAATCGAAATACATCAATGATAAACTACCTAGTACATTTTGGGCACTTATGTGCTATCTGTGGGTATTCTAGTTCCCATCCTATATTGTCTATTGCTCACCTGTGTGTCTTTGTTTCCTTAAGGATTTGCCTGCCTTCCGTATTGTTCACATGCCTTTTACTCGATCGATGTAGAATGTGTATTTCTTTGGTTGCCTCGTTTGTTACTCACCTAAGGTGACGCTTGACTCGCTCACTTGCGTTTCCTCTCCTATGCCTTTGCTCACTGTTATGTTTTGCTTGCCATCTGATTGCTCACTTAATATTATTACTCATTCATTCCTTGTTTCTCGTTTGTCTGCCTAGTACTCCGCTCGCTTTACACTGAAGTATAGCCCTCTTGTCTTTTTCTCGATTGCATTTGCCTGCTTGTATGAAGTTCCTCCCTTTGAATAGGTGATAGGTGAGGTCCTCAAGGCTCGTCCCTCACCCCTCCCATGCGTCCTTCTTGGCCCGCATAGTATCGAGCGAACAATCCACCCTGTTTATCGTTGAGGGAGGGGGGTTGGGCGAGAAATTTTTTTGACAAAGCAAGGTAGGATGCAGGTTGGATATCCACTGGTCTAGATACCTACATGCCCACCTGTCCCACCTATATAAAAAGAAAAAATCCTAATCTCATCCTTGTGGTGCATCTCACACTCTTCTTCTTCGTTTCTCCTCCAAGCTCCTTGGAGCCTTCTTTCTTCTCCGATCTTCTTCTTCTTCTTCTTCTTCTTCTTCTATGGTTTGTGACACTCTGGGTCAAGAACTAGAGACCCATAACATCATTTCTCTGGTTGTGAACCAGAGACCCACGACGTAAATACGAGAATCTCTTGTTCATGTAAGTGGTATATTTTCAATTCTTAGCTAATGTAATTTTATAAATCGCAAGTGGTGGTTCTTCCTCTAACTTACCATTTTAAAATGGTAAAAGAAAAAGAAGAAGATAAAAAGATTAGTGCAACAATAATACATTATTTTTTGGTTTTTTCTCCTATTACTTGTTCAATTCATGAGTTAGATTTCCATTACTATTTTTTTCAGATTTCTATTTTTTCAAATGAACGATTCAAAGACAAGTCAGATCTAGTATGGATCATACATGCATAGACTATAGTTGGAGTTGGTGGCTCTCCTAGGGGGGATGTTGGTGTCGAACCTGTCTAAATTACTAGTGCATTATAAGAAAATAAGAATACGAGAATGTGAGTAATTCTTGATACCATGAGAATTCAATTTAAATATCTCTTTTTTTTTTTTTTTTGACAAACACTATATGATCTTAAAGTAACTCTTATTCAAACTTCCATTCACAAGCACAGAAGGCATGCTTATGGCAAGCTGAAAACCTGGGCTATTGAAGTGTTTATATAATTTTATTCTCTCATCAAATTAAAACCAACTTAACTAAACTTACATGATTTTGCCAAATGTAGAGAATTGACATCTATACTCAAAAGTGAAAACTAGCTGATTTATTTGGGCTTCATATGTGTTGGACCTTGCAATGAGAAGGCTATTTAAGAAATGTTATATCATATGTAGGACTGTTCAACTGGGCCGGGTTTTTTCCCGGCCCGATCCGGAACCCGAAAAATTTGATTCCGGTTCTGGGTTCCTGCCCGGATCAAATCCGGGCTGAAACCCGGGTTGGAAAATCCGGACCTATCCGGCCCGCATACGGGTTACAAACCCGGTACCCGGGTTTTACGATTCGCAAAGAAACCCCCCCCTAGGACTCTGCCTTTCTCGATCTCTCTTTCTCCTTTCTCTCTCGTTACTCTTGCTAAAGAAACCCTAGACCGTGCCTACTCGCCGTGACCCTATTGCCGCCGCCGCATCTTCGTCGCCACATCTCCATCGCCGCATCTCCATCGCCGCATCTCTGTCGCCTTCCCTAAGACCCTGCCCCCATCGTGACCCCGTGAGTCTTTCTCTCTCACTCTCTATCTTTGTCTCCCTCTCTCTCTCTCCATTGGATTTCTGGGTTTGGCTTTCCAAGAGAGAAAAGTGTCATTTTTGCATATATATGATCTGGTAGCTTAAAAATTGTTGTTCACAATAGTTAGTCTAGGGCTCGGCCTGATCTGGGTTTGGGTTGAAAATTATTTGAGTATCTTTTGTTGTCTAATGGATGATGCTTCCTCTTCTGCTTAAGTAGTGCTGATTGATTTATATGTGTAAGGTGGGTTTATTATAAACCGTTTATGTGCACCCATCCCATCTCTTTTGGCCTCGATGTGAATGAATGGGATTGTGTTTGGTGGATGATTTCATCTGCTGTGAATTTATTTTAATAATATTATCATTATTCACGAATAATATCAAATATTATATAGGGTTGTCTTGTGATTGTTGTTATTATAATTACAGAACATTATTTGTTTTGGAGTAAACTAGTTATGTATATATATATTTGTATTCACCAAAAGTAAAAGTGTATGGTTATTTGAGGCTAAACACGTTCCTATCATTTTCCATCTAGAGATGCTAGTTTTATTTTTATTTTTTATATCATTTCTAAAATGATAGGGAGAGCTAGAGACAGAATGTTCTAGTATATGAATCTATGGAAACAAAATATTACTTATAACCATAATAGTAACTGTGAGCAACAAAATTGCACATCCTTATTGTCATTTTCAGTAGATTAGGCTTTGTCATTTTTACTTTTCTGTGAGCAACAGAATTGCACATCCTTATTGTCATTTTCAACAATTTTCTTACACAGATTTTATAGTTAAGCAAATAAACATTAAGCAACAAACCTAAAGAAAATACATACTTTGAGCAGCTCTACTTACTTTATCGAAAGCAATATGCAAAGGATTTGCTCCACCAATGCCAATATTCATTTTAGCATGTGTATCACCATCGAGTTTCAATTTCCCCAACAAGTACTTACAAACTTCTATTTTCCACTTGATCTTCAGAAAACCCAATTTTAAATTGCAAAACCTCTTTTTTCTTCTTTTTTCTTTATTCTTTTTCTTAATTCTTTTTTTCTAATTCAGACAATCCTGTCCTGCACTTATGCAAGAATAATAAATCTATCTAAAAACATAGAGAATAATAAATCAACTCGAATTCAACTCCCTACGCCTTCATTTTTCAAATAGCTTTCAACCACCATGACATAAAACAGAATAATCCTACCTCCCTAAGGACAGAGGAGTTAGTATTGATATTTTAATTTTTTTTTCTTTTTATGAATATAATGAATCTCTCAATAAATAATATATCAGTTTGATTAATTTTTAAATAGCAAAATTCCCACATGCTGATTATCTAATCGTATGGTAGTAGCAAGATTGAAGATGTCTTGGTTTATAGCATTGTTTTGCTTTGATATATGGATCAAGTCATGAAAGCTGGACCAAGTATCCTGGTTGTTGCATGGCTATAATAAGCATGATAATTCATCATCTCCTAGACCGACCTAGCCTCCTAGTACTTTGTGTGAAGCAAAATGATTTATTAATTCATGTGTTGTTAACCTTAAGCATCAATGGTGAGAGACTTTTATCTGTAATGCATGCTTTTCATGATCACTCACTGAAAAGACCTTTCTCTTTCAATGGTGGTCTCATATCTTCCACTATTGGAAATAGTGAGCTCTCAATTATTATAAGAAATAGTGCTTCTTTCTCTTCCAGCTTGTCACCTAATAATCAGGCTGCTAGTTTCTGTTAATTATTACAGAACATGTTAATGCAGCTAGCTAGCTGTTGTGCTTCTGCAAGATTTTGATGCATTACACAAGATCATTCATCTGTCCATTAGGAGGTTGTTTGCTTTATTGATTAGGCCATCCTTTCCTCACCCTCCTGCAGCTGCCCCATAAGAACCAGAGCCGAACCCCACCCCAGATCACATCCTGAACTGGATAGAAGACTCGGTTTCAGAAAACCCAATTTTAAATTGAGCAAATCCATTACCACTTTAGCCATTACCACTTTTATTTGCATGTGAGCATACACTAACATCATGATTTAATGTTGGGATTAGTGTTTGATTATATTAGTGTTTGATTATTTATTATATTGTGTTTGGTATTTTTTATTACTCAATAACAGATGGAAGAAGATTCTGTGAGTTGTAATATTGGTACAACTCAAGGGGTTGGTGGTGACTCATCGTCTATTCCAATGGATGTGGCTTCCAACTCATCATCCACATATACACAACAGACTACCCATTCCATCCCACCTTTACCCAAGAAATAAAAAAAAAACACCTAGTAACCAATCGGTGGTTGGGAACACTTTACTAAAGTGCAACCTATTGACCACGATAACCCAAAAACTCAGTGCAATTATTGCACTAAGCTATACAGTTGCCACTACAAGAATGACACTTCATCTATGCTACATCACCTCCAGAATGCATGTGAAACTTCCCCTCTTAGACTTAAAGGAGTTGGAAAAATTCAATCTAGTGTTAAGAAGGATGCGAAGGGAAGAGTGTGTAGCCCACAAGGTATAGTGAAGTATGATGCAGAAAAACTTAGGGTGTCAACCGCTAAGTTTTTTATTAGGTGTGAATTGCCTTTTAGGCTAGTGGAACATGAAGGGTTTGTTGAGTTCGTGACTGATTTAGAGTCTCGATTTATTTTGCCATCCCGAATTACTTTAAAAATGGATTGTATTAAATTGTATAACGAAGAGAAGATACAATTAAAGAAATTGTTGGATGGTCAAAGAATCTGTCTTACCACCGATACCTGGACGTCGGTGCAAAATATGAACTACATGTGTATTACCGCACATTTTATTGATTGCAATTGGAGATTGCATAAAAAAATACTTTAGTTTTGCCAAATTCCTGACCATAGGGGCGAAACTATTGGGAGTGTGTTAGACTTGGGATTGCATGAATGGGGTGTTGATAAAATTTTGACCATCACAGTTGACAATGCCTCCTCAAATGATGTTGCTGTTGATTACATGAGGATGAGAATAAAAGACAATGATTGTACTATATTGGGTGGTGAATTTCTTCACATGCAGTGTGCTGCCCATATATTGAATTTGATTGTTATGAACGGCTTGAAGGATGTTTATGAATTTGTAACAAAGATTAGGGATGCCATCAGGTATGTGAAATCGTCGCCGTCAAGATTTGCGAAGTTCAAGGTTTGTGCGGCAAAGGAAAAGATCATTGGGAGAATGATTTGCTTGGATGTTCCTACTAGATGGAACTCCACATCTTTGATGTTGAGTACCGCTGAAAAACATAAACAAGCATTTGATCAATTTGTTTTTGTGGATGAACATTTTGTGAACCCCACTAGTGATGATTGGAAAAATGCACAGATTTTTGTAGAGTTGCTGAAAATTTTTTATGATGTTACATTGAACATTTCTGGTTCTTTGTATGTGACTGCTAATGTATATTTTGAGCAACTTTGCACAATTGAAGATGTATTAAATGATATGTACTTGAGTAGTGATATTATCACTTGTACTATGGGCATAAATATGAGAAATAAGTATGACAAGTATTGGGGTAATACAAATAGGTTCAACTTAATGATATATGTCGCTTTTGTGCTTGATCCACGATACAAAATGATGGCAATGAAGTTTTGGTTGCAAAAGTGCAAAGGGAGGCTAACACATTTCGTGTGGCTAGTGGAGGGAGTTCTAATGTGGCTCAAGGGAGGCTAAACACTACTAGTGGGGGGAGTTCTAATGAGCCAACACTGCCTCCAACCAAATTTCAGATCATGTTCACCGAATTCCTTGAGGAGCAGGATGTTATGGCGTTTATATCGGAACTAGATAAGTATTTGTCTGAGGCGTGTGTAAATAACTCGCTCGGTTTTGTTCTCTTAGATTGGTGGAGAGTTAATGCCGCCAATTATCCTGTCCTTGCTGAGGTAGTACGTGATGTGTTAGCCACCCCCATTTCCACTGTTGCCTTGGAGTTTGCATTCAGTACTGGAGGACGAATATTGGATCCTTTTAGGAGTTCATTGTCTCCGGAAACTGTCGAAGCCCTCATTTGCACCCAAAATTGGTTAAGGACCAAACCTGTCGACATTCGGGAGTTGGAAGAATACGTACAGTCGATGGACCTTGAAGGTAAGTTTGAAACTTGAAATATTTTTTTAATATCTATCTATCTTGGTTTATTATCTATCTAACTTATTTTTTAATATTTTTTTAGATGATCATCTAGCTTCATTTTCAACAGAGGATGCTGTGAGTCTCTCTTCTCATTGATGTTGAAAAAAATTTAAAGTACTTTCTTCTTTCATAATCAACCAACTCTTTTATTGATCAGATTATTTATGTTTTGATTTGTTCTATTTATTGCATCGATTTAGTTCTATTCTTTTTCTTTTTTCATGCTTAGATACTCTGCTCTAATCTGTAAGCAAAAAGCTATGTGTTCATTGCAAGCTCGATGTAGTAATCATTGAGGTTAGAATAGTTTCAAAGCAGCAATCATTTGCCTACATCGTTGATTGGCAATTAAAAAAATGGATATCCAACTTTTGATTTTCTTTGGATGTATTGCAGAAGAATGCCATGATGGGTGGTGCGGTGACAGGTTCCCTAGTATCTGCAGCCAGCAACGACAAAGACAAGATTGTGATGGATGCCATTACAAGCATTTTGTAATTTTCATATATTATAATTTTGTGTTTTGTAATGTAATGTAATGTAATTTAATTTAATATGTAGTGAATTACATTATTGCATACATTTTACATGCTTTATTTTTTTTTTCTGAAAAAAATAGATACTGTAGTTAAAAAAAAAAAATCGGATGGAAGCTGGAACATACTGTATTTAAAATAATATGTGCTTTATTAAAAAAAAAAAAAAAAAAAAACCGGGTTGAAGCTGGAACCCGGATTTCCGGGTTGTAGAAACCCGAGTTCCGGCCCGAGTCATAACCCGGGTGTATCCGGGCCGAAACCCGGCCCGGGTTTGAAGCCGGTTTCCGGGCCGGGTATACCTAGAAATTCAGTCCGAAACCCGGATGAACAGTCTTAATCATATGTGCTTAGAAATATGATTGAAGTGAGTAAGAGTTGGGGACTTCTCTTTTATTATTTTTGTAGTTTGTTTTTCAGGTTGCGGCTATAATTAGTATTCCACCATTTGAAGTTGTAATTTGTTGTGCTAACTAGTATTTTTATTGGAATACCTGCTAGCTTAGATAAGTTGTACTCGAGTAATGTTACAATGACACTTTCATCGTATTTTTATCTCATTACATAAAATGTGACAATTCCGTTTGGATTTAGAGTTGGTCTCAACTCATCTAATCATTACAATTTTTTTAAATTTCTACACAAAATATAATAAACAATTTAATTTTTTTAAATCTCAAAATAATAATAATATTAAAAAATAATATTATAATAATATTTTATTCGACTTTCAACTTTTATCTCAATTCATCTCATCTCAACTCACTATCCAAACCTCACATTTATCATCTTTGAATAATTTTTTTTTTATAGAAAAATTAAAGTGTAATAAGCAATACTACCTCATCAAAAAAATAAAATGAAACTTATTACTTAATATTTTCTAATTCCATACTGCAAATTCAAATTGAGGTTGGGTTTGGGTCACATCATTAGGAGTGGTAGTTTGTGTTTGCGTGTTGCATTTGTATCATGTCAAGTCATGAACATTCGAGTATATAAGTTAATTTGAACACGACCCATCAAGTTAAATGAGTCAAACCTTTAAATCCTAACATGACCCATTTAAATAACGGTTGATACAAGTTTTGATCCGTTTAATAATTAATTAAAAATCGATTAACACGGCACGACCCATTTCAATCCGTTTTATGTAAATGAGATGAACTGACCTGCATAACCCATTTCACCTGATTAATATAATTTTACATAAAAGTTAAAATCTATATTTATTAGAAGCCACAATATCTAAAAAAAAACAGTAAGACTACCTACTAACAAAAAATATTAATATTTCTCAGATCTTAACCTAATAAAACGAATATTACAAATATAACAATAAAAAATATGAACATAGGTCCAAAATTATAATCTTAATAATAAAAATATAATCATATTGAGAATGAACCCTGCTACTCTGACGCCCAACAAGCTCAGTTGGGCGTACCCCCTAGTGCAATTGTAATTTTGTTTTAAACATTTTGAAACATATTTAAATATTTTAAATATATATATACAATACACTAATAATAACTTGTTTAAACAACAAAAAAGAAAAAAAAAAGTTAAAATACATTAACGATTGGACCCGGTTTGGATTGGGAGACATCTCCTTACTATTCACTATTATTAATAAATTTCAACTCATAAATCTCACTAATATTCATAAACTATCTCAACTCATCTCATCTCCCAATCCAAACGAGAAATCTAGAGATAAAACTGGGGGCAAACTAACATTTTTCATTGAGAAATATCAGTATTATAGTCGAACAATAATAAATTATAATTTTAAAGTAAAACTTAAGTGGGTTATTGTGGGAGATTTTGGGTTGAACGAGTTAACTTGCTTATTAGTTTTGTCTTAATAAGTCAACTCATTTTGTATAGTGTTCAACTGTTAATTTTATTGATAAATTACAAATAGGTTCAATTCATTTTGACTTGAACCTATTTATATCAAATTTTAATTGCTAATTTTGTATTGTGTTCCGGTTGTTTATAAATTGTCTCACATATTGCCATGTTATTCGAGCTATAACCAAAACGAAATAAATTAAAGAATGAAAATTCAATCTAAGGCTTGATTTGGATAGTGAGTTGATATAAGATGAAAGTTAAATAAAATATTATTAAAATATTAATTTTTAATTTTAATTTTATTTAAAAATTAAAAAAAATTAAATTATTTATTATATTTTATTTAAAAATTTAAAAAATTTATAATAATGAGATACGAGGAATTAGGTCATAATTAGGTCTAGAAGAAAAAAAAAAAAAAAAATCCACGAGGCTAAATAGAAAGAAAAGAAGTCAAATATACGTCAATTCGACTGCAACAACCACGGGATTTGGGTCTTAGGTCGGAGTGGCGAGTGGGACACAAATTAAAGTCTTCACTGCAAATCCCTGTGATCTCCGAGCGATCGGCCATGGCTTCCCGCGACAACTTCGTCTACATCGCTAAGCTCGCCGAGCAGGCCGAGCGCTACGATGGTCAGGGTTTCTCTCTGTCTCTCTCTCTCTTCTCTGAGTATGTCTGTGCCCCTGTTTATTTGCGTATGTATGTATGTGTGAATTTCTGCTAGGCTTTCGTAAAGTCATCCGTGAAGTTTGAGATTGGTCACCGCATCTCTCTCTCTTTCTCTCTGTGTATTCAGTTGGAGATCTCAGTGTACCTTTTCTTTAATTTAATTTCGCAAAGCCTCCGTTTGTCTATTAGAAAATAAGGTTGAGTTTTTTTTGGGAACATTTTTTTTTAAGATGAAGGCGAAGAAATCGTGGCAGTTATACTTTTCTTATAATAATATGAGCAGCTATTCTTTTGTAATTTTGCCCGGCAAAAAAAAAAAAAAAACTCATGGAACTTAATCAGTGGCAGTTATAATCCTTATGTGTTCTATTTTCCACATAAAGTTCTCATTGAAACAAAGCAGGGACTAAGTGAAGTAATTTGAATGGGGATCTCAATATTTTCTGGGTTTCGTAATGGCTGGATCTACTTGTTAAGTGTGTACACGTATTGTTTATTTATCTTTTTGACTTTTCTACTGTTGAATTCATCTAGATTGACATTCGGCGGGGAAAATTTGCTTTATGCATAATTTTAAAGTTTTATTGGCCTTTCTGTGACTAAATTCAGTTTAGCAGTTGTTTACTCATCGAAAATGAAAAGCTTCATTATTTTCCATGCTTTTCGTTTACAATTATCAACAGAGATGGTGGACGCAATGAAGAAGGTTGCAAACCTTGATGTTGAGTTGACAGTTGAAGAGAGGAACTTGCTCTCTGTTGGATACAAGAATGTTATAGGTGCTCGTAGAGCATCATGGAGGATCCTATCATCAATAGAGCAGAAAGAAGAGGCAAGAGGAAATGAAGTAAACGTGAAGCGAATCAAAGAGTACAGACAAAAGGTCGAATCAGAGCTAACTGATATTTGCAATGACATAATGACAGTGGTTGATGAGCATATTATTCCTTCAGCTGCTGCTGGCGAATCAACTGTGTTTTACCATAAGATGTGGGGCTATATTTTTTATGAACATAAGCTTATAATTCTTGCTCTTAGAGGCGGGCATTTTCAGGTTATTGAAATACTTATGGCTGCAGGAAAGGAGATTATTACCGATATCTTGCAGAATTCAAGACTGGAAATGAAAAAAAAGAGGCTGCTGATCACTCAATGAAAGCTTACGAGGTGTGCAATTTTTTAACCTTCTTTTTCTTGGTGATATGTGCCTTTATTATATCAAGTAAATGCACTCAGTTTTTTCCTTGGTTGAGGCAAGTTATAAAATTGATATGTTGGTGCATTTTGGGTCATTATGATTGTTACCTCTTTTGATTGTCTTTACACACACACACATACACATGTTCTTTGTTCTAGTTGATGTGGCTGTTCAAAGTTCTGTTGGAAACACAGTTGCTATTTTTAATCTTTTTGGGAACTTATAACAATAAATGATAAACTGTGTTTCTTCTCTTACGTTTTACTTATAAAAAAATGATAAACTGAGCCGTTTTCCTTCCTGGTTCAAATTTTAATGGCTGATATAAAAAGGACTTGGGCCAGGACTCAAAATGCTGGTTGGTATCTTGAGACAACAGGCTGCTACTTTGCATTAATTTTCTATCCCAGGTTTATGATCAGTAAACCCCTTATTTTTTCTCTAAGGTTATTTGAGGTGTCAGAGTGGTCCTGAAGGTCAATGTTTTTGTCCATTCCTTTAAGTTTTCCTGTATCTGTATGTTTTCCATCAGAAAGAACGGCTATCTATTTTTCCCTTGCTTGCTGTTCTCTGTTGCTTGGTCTGGTTGTTTGGCATGATATCCTATGATTTTGGATAAATTGTTTGGCCTCATGGTTCACATATTGGTGGTTCGGGGTTGTTTTCCTGAAAAAAATCAGAGGACTATCCCTAAGAAAGATGGAATCAATGTGAGCCATGCCATTCTACAGCATACCACATGGAAATTCATTCAGGAGACATTGGAGGAAATCTTTTTTCCAGGATGTTATAATTGATGATTTTTGTTTTGTCCGTATTACAGCATCTGTTATTGCGATGCAATTATAGGCACAAAAAGGATGATTTGCTTTCGATTATCATTCATTTATCATATTGATCTCTTGTTTTAGGTTTAGGCTAGTTATAAGATCCTTCTGAAATGCCAAAAATGGTAATTTTATTAATTCCTTGTTCTTATATAATTGGTTCTTTAAATAGTTTGGTTGGGCGGTAGGTAATAAATAACGATCTTTTTATCATTTGCGGGAAGGATTTTTCTCTCCTTCCCCCAGCTACAAACATTTTTACCTTTCTTGCTTTTAATATTATGTATTTTCAGTGTTTTCCATTTCCTTATTGTGCTCCCACTCAGAAAAGCATATCCTGACTTGCTGTTTGGATATGCTTTTATTTTTCTGATTCTCTTTTGGATGGGAATGCTTTATGCATTTCTCTGACTTATTTCAAATTGAATTTTAATATGATCTCTCTGCAGACTGCTACCACTGCAGCTGAGGGTGATTTGCCCCCTACACATCCCATCCGATTGGGTCTGGCTTTGAATTTCTCAGTCTTCTATTATGAGATCATGAATTCACCTGAGAGGTTGTAAATTACTATTTTCAGCCTGAACTAAGGAAATATATTATGATTTTCCGTTTTACATGGAAGTTGCCTTTGGTTTTGTTTTCCAGGGCCTGCCATCTTGCAAAACTAGCTTTTGATGAAGCTATCTCAGAGCTTGACACCCTCAGTGAGGAGTCATACAAAGATAGCACCTTAATTATGCAGCTGCTTAGGGACAACCTCACCTTGTGGACTTCGGACCTCCCAGAGGATGGAGGTGATTATAGTGGTTATTACAGGACATAATTATGCAATTTCGTTCTTAGTGCAAAGTATTTTCTTTGGATTAGCTCCTTTTTATTGTTTTCAAATTAATTGTTTTCATAGCCATAAAGAATTATGATACCATTTTAGTTATATTTTTGGTTGAGGCCTTTCGTTCTATGCAATCATTGCTTTTCATGGATTTTGAATGTACTGTTGTGTTGACTCTTCACCTATCTGAGTGTTTTTATAGTTGCCCGAAATACTGGATTTTTATATACCATTAATAATGGAGTTTTATGGCATTTTGAGGTAGTTCTTATATTTTCCATGCGTATGTAGCGGTACAAATATAACTTATTACTGGACTTATGTAAGATACTATTAAGTGTGGCAGGAAGTTTAAGGGCCTGAATAATCTGTTCTTAAAAGAAAAGTCTTCTTTTTTTTTTTTTTCAAAAAAATAAAGTTAAAAGGAATGAGGTATGGACATAAACTGAAATATATACATGTATGTTTTTCTATAACAAATAGATGTGTTTATATATAGATAAATATATATGTTTTTAACTAGTTCTTGTTCACTTATAAAGAAAGAAGATAAAGATATATACACGAGCTATGCCTATTCATTCTTATTTATAAAATTTATCTGTTAATTATAAAAAAAAAAAAAAAAAAAAAACCTTGTTAGTTGTTGCTTTCATTTGAGTGTGTGAATCGAATATTTTCTAAATCAGAGCCTGTGTTGTGAATTATTTTGTTGATATGGAGAAATTTTAAGAGTAAGAGATTTCTCATGATCATATCTATTCCTGGAAGACATGATTTTAGGATAGGTCCTTATTGCTTTTAACTTGCCTTCTTAAAGAACATAAACTTTATCATAGGGTTTTTTCAATAGCTTGGTTGGTGTCTGATAAATTATGGTTAATGCATCATAAATTCATAATATCATAATTGTATGATTAAAAATTTGGTCATCCTCTTCGTTGGGATGAACTTTCTTTTTTCTTGGTTATCTGACTCCGAATAAATAGAAGGGTCAGTTACATCAAGATACCATGGCTTCTTAGCAGTTTATACCAAGCTGCCTGAAACTTTATAATACACTTGGTTGCACTTCTACTTTTGAGAGCTAAAAATTAAACCAAAAGATAAACTTTGGTGGCTGCTTTTTGTGTCAGACATTATCTTTTAGAAACCTTAAATGCAAAATAAAAGAGAACCATGAAAACTGACTTCTCCAGTCATCTATTTCCCTTAAAAGTTTTATGTGATACGGATCCTTCACCCCTCATTCTTGGGCATTTTAGGAGGGTGGAGAAACAGATAAAGACAATTGCCACTCTCTACTCAGGACTCTGCTAAAACAGCATATCTTTTAAACTCCATAAGCAAAAGGAGCACATTATCTTTTTATTTATGTATGTGTATTGAAGACATCCACAGAATAGTTCAAGATTTTATGATTTAGTAGCATTTAGATGTAAGTTTATCAATACCCAGAAGAACGAATTTACTGTAGACATAGACAAGGTTAAGTTGATTTGAACACAAAAGGCAAATGTAAGGGTGAATTTTCATGCTGACAATCTTATATGGGTAACCAAACAAAATGGTAGTCATACGATAAATTGTAAATTTTAGGAAAACCATTTGGAGACCGATTGTCATTCAAACGTTTATCTTTTATGCATAAAGCCCCAATGTAGAAGTTAATTTTCCTCGAGGGATGCAACTCCATTGGATGAACGGCATTGCCATATCTGTTTTCATTATAGCATGTGTCATTTGCGACTATCATTTTCCTTTTTTTCTTTTCATGTAGAAAGACAGAATAATTAAGAATCTCGTGGTGTTCCATTGTGATATCCCATATTGACCAATGAGTGGTGTATGGGATCCCATATTGCTTTGGAAGGAGAAGTTCTTGCTCTTTATAATGATTCCAATGGAGCTACAATTGTACCATTGACTAGTCTTTTTGAAGTAGAGCCCCAATGTGGTTTGAGCCTCCATTGGGGCATTTTTTTTTTTGATAAGTAAGATATAAACTTTATTGATGTGAATGAAATATGCATAAACCTAGTACACATGAAGTATACAGTTGAACACCTAGATACATTCTAAGAGCATTAAACTAAAGATAGGAATTCATTTATATCATCTCCATTTAATACAATAGCTGAAAACCAAAGCAATAAAGTGTGCAGAAAATAATTCTTCAGCTCCATCATTGTTCGTTCCTTGTCTTCGAAGCAGCGCGTATTCCTTTCCATCCAAATACACCACATGATACACAACGGAATCATTCTCCAAACTGCTGCCACTTGATGACTGCCCTGCAATTTTCTCCAACAACCCATCAGCTCCACCACTCTCCTAGGCATTACCCAAGCCATACCGACCCATCGAAAAATCTCATCCCACAACCCTCTTGCTACATCACAATGTAGTAAAAGATGATCTACCAATTCTCCATTCTTTCTACACATGTAACACCAATCCAGTACAACGCATCCTCTCTTCCTCAAATTATCCATGGTTGAGATCTTCCCAAGGGCGGCATTCCAAACAAAGAAAGCAACTCTAGAGGGCACTCGAGACCTCCAAATGTTCCTCCAAGGGAATGAGGTGTGATCCTGTGAAATCAAAATTTTATAATACGCTTTTACTGAGAATTTCTTATGATCCTGGAACCTCCATTTCAAGCTGTCTTGTTGCGCCATAGTAGACCCTAAAGAATGTAACAAGCTGAAAAAATCTGAAACCATAGATAATTCCCAATCATTAATATCTCTATTAAACAGAATATTCCACTGATGCGAACCATGAGCAAATAATCGCACTTCCGCCACAGAAACGTCCTTGTTAACTGCAATACGATATAAAGCTGGAAATACCCTTTTCAATGCATGATCTCCACACCACACATCCCGCCTAAAACTGATTCGGTCACCCTCACCTGCGACAAAACGAATATGATTTACTAAAATAATCCACCCTTTCCTTATAAACTTCCATAGCTCCACTCCATGCCCCCCTCTCACTTCTTTAGAACACCAACCACCCCAATCAACCCCATATTTAGCATCTATTATTTCCCTCCACAAAGAACCCTCTTCCATATGATATCTCCAAAGCCATTTCCCCAACAACACTTTATTAAAAGTTCTCAAATTACACACACCTAATCCCCCATACTCAACTGGAGAACATACTGTCTTCCAATTAACCAAATGAACTTTCTTCTCCTCCCCTAAGCCTCCCTATAGAAATGCCTTGAAGAGTTTCTCAATTCTATTCACCACCCCTGCAGGCATAGGAAAAAGGGATAAAAAATAAGTGGGGAGGTTTGTAAGGGTACTCTTGATAAGAGTGAGACGACCTCCTTTCGATAGATACACCCTTTTCCATCCAGCCAACATTTTCTCTATCTTTTCTACCACCCCATTCCATATAGCTCTACTCTTGAAAGTAGCACCTAGCGGAAGACCCAGATATTTCATTGGGAACGAGGACACCCTGCAACCCAGAAGACTTGCTAGATTGCGTATATTAGGGACCACACCCACCGGAACCAACTCAGACTTGTCAAGGTTCACCTTAAGTCCTGATACTGCTTCAAAACAAAGTAATAATGCACGCAAAGTTTGGACCTGACTCCTATCCGCTTCACAAAACAACAATGTCGTCTGCAAAAAGAAGATGTGAAATGATACAAGAGCTATCAGAGCTATTTCCCACCTGAAAACCAGATAAAAAACCTCCACTAACAGTAGCCTGCAACATCTTGCTCAACGCCTCCATAACTATGACAAAAAGAAAGGGAGATAATGGATCACCCTGTCGCAAACCCCTCGAACTATGAAAAAAACCTGCAGGAGTGCCATTAACTAGCACTGAAAACCGGGCCGTTGAAATGCAAAAACGCATCCAAGAAATGCACCTATCTCCGAAACCACATCTCTTCAATAAATACAAAAGGAAATCCCAGTTCACATGGTCATAAGCCTTTTCCATATCTAGCTTGCAAAGAATACCTGGACTTCCCTCCCTTAATCTAGCATCCAAACACTCATTTGCAATGAGCATCGAATCAAGTATATATATCCCATGAATAAAAGCATTCTGAGGCTTGGAGATAATATTTTTCAGCACTAGACTAAGCCGATTAGCAAGGATCTTTGAAATAATCTTATAGACACTGCTAATCAAACTTATTGGGCGAAAATCTTCAATATTCGACGCCCCATATTTCTTTGGAATGAGTGCAATAAAAGTCGCATTAAGTGATTTTTCAAGCTTTTGATAAGCATGAAATTCACTGAACACCCGCAAGACATCACCTTTCACCACATCCCAACAAGTTTGGAAGAAACCCATTGAGAAACCATCCGGACCCGGCGCTTTGTCCTTAGCCATACCAGATATGATCTTGAAAATCTCATCTTCCACAAAAGGTCTCTCCAATACACTCACAAGCTGCGGATCAATTGCCTCAAACGGTAAGTCATCAAGCTTCGGCCTCCAAGTTACTGGTTCGGTAAGCAGAGTCTCATAATAATGTGCAATGTGACTTTCTAGATCAGCCGAAGAAGATAGCACCTGTGTACCTGAATGTAACAACTCAATCGCATTATTACGTCGATGAGAATTAGCCATTTTGTGAAAAAATTTCGTACACCTATCACCCTCTTTCAACCAGAGGGCTCTGGATTTTTGACGCCATGAAGTCTCTTCTAACAGCAACACCCTTTCCAACTCTGCCACAACTGTTACTTTTCTCAATAACTCCTCCTCCGAAGCCCTTCCCAATAATTCCTTACCCTCCAACTCCTGCAACTCCTCCATCAAAATAGACTTTTGATTGTCAATGTGACCAAAAAATTCCAAGTTCCATTTCTTCAGGTCTTGCTTTAAAGCCTTCATCTTACCTGCAAGAATAAAACTCGGAGTGCCACTAACCTGGTACGAAGTCCACCAAGTTCTCACCATCTCTACAAACCCGTCCACCTTAAGCTACATATTCTCAAACTTGAAATACCGGCGACCCCCTTAAATGCCACCACAATCTAAGAGGATGGGAAAATGGTCTGAGCTGACTCTAGCTAACATTTTCTGACTAACTTCTGGATAGTGGGCTTCCCATAACGGCGAGACAAGAAATCTATCAAATTTCGACCAAGCACGGCCATTAGACCAAGTATACTCACCACCCACCAAAGGGAGGTCCATAAGATCCATATCAAAGATGAACTCAGAGAATTCCGCCATGGCCAAAGTATGTCGATGATGCCCCGATCGTTCACTAGGAAAACGAGTAATGTTAAAATCACCTCCCATACACCACAGCACATCCCATAAAGAGTGTATTCCCGCCAACTCCTCCAACAACCGTTGTCTATCTCTGTCTATGTTAGGACCATAAGACCCTGCAAAAGCCCAAATCCACCCATCGCTCACATTTTTGAATAACACCGAAACCGAAAACTCTCCAACACACTCCTCAATAGCTTCAACTACTCTTTTATCCCACATTAATAATACTCCACCTGATGCTCCCTGAGAGGCCAAATAGGACCAACCCATATAAGAACATCTCCAAATACTACGCACAAAACTTCTATCAATAAAACCCAATTTTGTTTCTTGCAAGCATATCACATCTCCCTTCCATAATCTCAATAGAGCTTTGATCCGAAGGCGTTTGTCCCTATCATTGAGACCCCTTACATTCCAAGAAACGATCTTAGGCTTCATTAAAACTTAACTTACCCCTCCCTTTTGATCTAACCTTTCCACTACTCCCCTCCTTGACATCATAATTGATGGAGCATGTTAAGGGTTTAAGTTCCCTATCTTGTTTTGAAGCTGATTTCGAACGGCTAGCTTCAATAGCCACAAGAAGGGCCATAAATTGTTCCTCATAACCTCCAAAAGAGACCCTAAAATTTTTTTGTAGCTCCTCTACCTTTTTAAAAATCCAATTCGTCGAACAACTCCCATAATCACTGGGAGGGAGTGTACATAAAAGAGTAAGAGCCCCCTCTTCCCCAACACTGTTATTGGGAATCACCGAAACATCCAGCTTATTTGTTTCACCACTTAAAACCATATTATTAAGAGGAGAATCATCCCCAGAAAATAACTCAACAGGTCTACTCATCACCAAAAGTGGAAGACCACTCTGAACCACGTCACTGTCCCGCGAAAACACCTCACCGCAAAGAGACATCTCGCTATCCCTCAAGCCAAACTGCTCGTGCACCACTTCTGGGACTTCGTCCACCACACACAGTTCCGATAGTCCATTCTCCACAGACGCAGAAGTTAACGCCAGAAACTCCCCCTCCTCTACCTCTTCCCGTCGGAACTCCTTTACCGTCTCACCTGAGTGGTCGACCGAGGGTGTCGGCAACTTCTGTGTCGGCAGGGTTGCCGATAATGCATTTATCGGCGCCACAGGAGCAACATGGCCCTGGTCCAAAATCTCAGATCCGAGTTGGATCACCTTTTCCGTCTCACCAGAGGGGTCGACCGAGGTTGTCGGCAGCTTCTGTGCCGGCAGGGTTGCCGGTAATGAACTTATCGGCGCCACCCGCTATCCCTGGTCCGATATCTCGGATCTGAGAACCTTCCCCGACCCAACTGTCTCCATTGCCCCCCAGGCCTTCACAGGGCCTGATGCCTGACCCTTGCCCAAGCCCATCGCTCTGCCCAGACCCATACCAAGCCCACCATTTCGGCCCACCACCTCCTTACCTTTAACGCAGCATTTTAGATAATTTATTTCATCTAACACAATGCCGATCTTCTCCTCCAATCAAGCTAACATCTTCAAAATGCTTTCCTCATTTAGCCCCGCCAATCTGCTTTCTGCTACACCATGCCGCTGCACGTCCTCAGAGATGGTTACACCTGACACCACGTCTAACGTAGCACTATACGGTACCTTCTTCAGCACCTCACTGTACGACCTTGCGCCTCCTGCCCACGATGATGGAGCACCTCCCTCACCTTTGTTCTTCTTTGCAGCAACTATCTGGATATCAGCCATCTCCATTAAAATATCAGCAAGCTTCTTCCATCCCTCCCCCTTCCTTCCTTCCGGAATCACAAGCAATCCTCTCCTCTTATCACGACCAAATTCTGAGATGGAGATAAAACTACCATGAAAGTTACGTCCCTTCCTCACTATTATCACAGTGTCCCCTTTTCTACGAGATCGCAGAAACTCCTGAGTACCCAATGTTACTGCACACTCCTTCACCATAGAACCCAGCCAACCCAGAGTTTCCCAATCCACTGAAATATATTTCACACCACGATGACTACTTTGTATAATCCTCCACCACCTTGCATTCTCCTTTCTAAACTCAAACAACTTCTGATCAATGAATACCTCCTTGCACAACCCCATCTAAACCAACCCACAGACAATACAAACCTAATGATTCAGAGAATACACTAATCCCCTCAAGAAGGAAAAGCCATTGATGAATCACTACCAACAGAAGGAAAAAACTAAAACTGTACGGAGAGAAAACTAGAGAGTGGGGGTATAATCTTGGGGCATCACATCCACTATGGCAGAATACACTTCTTGATTTGACTTCTTTCCTCTGTTTAAAAATCATTTTATATGAATAAATAAACCACAGTATGTGTACATCGTAGTATGCTAATCATCTCTAGTTTGCATGATTTTTCGTGAGTTGAATGCCCTGGTAGAAAATTGATGGATCGAGTGTTTATGATTACAACTGAGAATCTTACAAGAGTAGTTTGGTGCTACCTTTCCGCCTCCTCAAAGATTGATTTTTTACAAGGATTTAAGATGTTGTAATTAAGCAATAGTGGAATTTTGCTAGGCAACAATAAGAGAGAAAATCTATTCATAGTCCAGCTTAACTCATCACACGCCACACGAATCTTACATGGCAAACCGAATCAACATGAAGTCCGGTCCAACTAGCTCCCTGAATCTGAAAATTTGAAACCTCCAAGTCCCTCTCTCGTGAAGCCTCTCCCTCCCTGAAGAAACCCCTCCCCCCGAAACCTATCACCAGAAATCCCTCTCATGGGCAAACCAAGTAAAAATCAAAGAGAAGCTTAACCAAATCAATGAAAATCATAAGCAAACGCAAAAGCAGACACCCCAGATGAAGCACAAACTGTCCCATCTTGATCCCAAGGGAATCGTAGCCGTTGAAAGCACGAAAACAATATGCTTTGTTACGAGAAGCCGAATCATATCAACACACTTGTCATAATAAAAACGGAAATGGCTGCAAGCTGTGAGGTTGAACGGAAATGGCTGGGAGCTGTGAGATTATAGGGCATAAGAAAAAAAATCGAAACCCACGGATGATTTGGGTATTTTATCTAAACGCATGTTTAACTCGAAAAAAAAGAAAAGAAAAAAAGAAAAGTCATATCACGCTTTTCGTGTGGTGTACGAGGGAAGGAGGCAGGTGAGTAGAAGTGCTCTAAGAGAAATCCAAAAGAGCATAATGCTTTGCATGCAATACTTTCCTCTTAATGTATGACACAAAAAGTTCCGACAGTTATTGTAGAAGCTTCTGGAGGGTTAGAGGTGGTGTCTCAGGTGCCGGAAAATGAGGAAGGGGAAATCGTGGAGATATCTAAAGGTTAAAAAGATTTTCTGGTTTCTACGGGTAGTGAGACAAGTCTGGTGGATGAGGGCACTAGTTGTTGAAGCATTTTTTGAATTTTGAGGGAAGTAGACAGTGGGAGGTGGACGTAGATCTTCATGTAGAATCTGAGAATGAGTTGATTGACATGGAAGAGAATGAGAGGTTAGACTCTGACCCACAGATGGATGTAGTTGTAGTAGATAGTCCGTCACCTTTACAGATGGTTCCCCCTCAGATTGCGTCTAAAGAAATTTTAGACTGGGTGTTAAAAAAAGTGGAGGAGATTCAAGATTCGGTGGGACTATCTTGTGATGGTTATGAAGAACAATTTATGACCCTTCTAGTAGCCATTGAAGCTGGTCGTTCCATGGCGATGAAGTCAACTGCTAGAAAGGAGAGAGAATTGAAACGATTGCAATGCTCTATCAATTATGACAATAAGGAGGAACTTTGGGGAGGGACAGATTAAAAGGGAGGGATTTTATTTCTGTTACTGAAGCCTAAAATACTGTCTTGGAATGTAAGGGGGATCAATGACGTCAATAAACGTCTTCGCATTAGATCTCTCATTCATAGTTGGAAGATTGATATTGTTTGCCTCCAAGAAACCAAACTGTATTTTGTTGACAAAGTATAATTCGTAGCCTGTGGAGAGGTTCCTTTGTAGGTTGGACATATTTAGCTTGTTTGGGTGCTTCTGGTGGAGTTTTAGTAATGTGGAATAGTAGTGTTGTCGAGATAGTAGAAGATTGTATTGGTGTTTTCTCGGTGGCCTGTGTTTTAAGAAATTTGGAAGATGGGTGGACATGGGCATTGGCAAGTGTATATGGACCCAATAGGGATCGGAATAGATACATGTTGTGGGATGAAGTGTCAGGATTTTATCCTTTGTGGGATCTGCCTTGGTGCATTTGTGGGGATTTTAATATAATTCGTTTTCCAAGTGAGAGGGAGGGTTTATTTTCTATGACTACAGTTATGGAGGATTTTTCTCTGCTGATTTTTGACTGGGAACTGCTGGATTTGCCACTGGTGGGGGGTGAATATACGTGGTCTAATTCTAGAGGTGGCTCAAGACTGGACAGATTCATAGTCTCGTCTTCATGGGAGGCTCAATATCCGAAGTTATGCCAAAAAAGATTGTCAAGGGTATGATCTGACCATTTTCCCATTTTACTTAATTGTGGGGGTATTCATGAGGGTAAACGATATTTTAAGTTTGAGAATATGTGGCATGAAGTGGAGGGCTTCGTTGATAAGGTAAAAAGCTGGTGGCTTTCTTATCATTTTGAGGGGACTCCTAGCTTTGTTTTGACAAGTAAACTTAAAGCTTTGAAAGCTGATTTGAAGAAATGAAATAAGGAAGTTTTTGGGAATGTAGAGCAGCAGAAAAATCCCTTGGGGATGAGCTTCAATCCTTGGAGGCTGAAGGGGAAAGTGAGGTGACTTTGTCTAGGAAAAAAGAAGTGATGGCAGAAATTGAGCCATTCTCTGAGCACAATTTTCAGCTTGGATTATGTCAGCTGCTGGCCAAGACATTTGCGAAAAAGTGGTGGTGCATGTAACCATTAAAGTTAATCGAGTAATGTGCTGTAGCATTAGTATTGCTGTTTTCGTGGCATCCTCCTTTAGGAAACTTGTAGAGCTTGCCCTAACATTGAGATTCTATTTCCAACAACTCAGATGCAACCCATGTTCTTCATTTAAAACTGGTTGGTTCAATCAGCTATTGCCTTTTATGCACCCCGTGTAAACATACAATAGTCAATCAAGGTCACCTTTTGGTGCTCGTTATCACATTTCCTAAATTATTAGATATATAAGGCAAGTGTACTATACCTCAGTGAATAAGATCATAAATCCTTTGACATTGGAAAGTAATTGTTGTCTTCTTGAATGACTCCTCGATTGTTCCTTCACAGTCTACATCAATACTACCAAAGTACTCTTTGAATAATATGACCAATAGCATGTAAGAATTTTTTTCATCACCTTGCATGCTTGTTCTCTCCTTCAATTTCATTGACAGAATACCTCCATCAAGCTCAAGAATGAGCTTGATGTTGATATCACCTGTGTTAACAACTTTAATATATGCATGAAGTCATCATGTCTGTTGGTGGTATATGTAGGCCTTTGCAAAGTTCTTTGTTGTGTGATAAGACACTCTTGCGGAGATACAAATAGGTATCAATTGCAATAGAAACACCCTCCAATTCTTGGATGTGTATAAGAATCATGATTGATTCAAATAGCAACATAAAGCCCTCATTAGAGGGGTTTTCATTACACTTATTTTAAAAAAAGAGGGGTTTTCATTAGATGTATGAAGAATTTCTCCTGCACGCTTGGCTTTTGACTCGACCAACCATGAACTTAACAATGGTTTGACTTGATTGTCCCTCCATTTAAGAAGTTTTGGTTGATTGCCACTCCGTTTCAGAAGTTATGGGGGATCCAAGAAAGTTTTTTTGTTTTTTTTTTTTCATGGGTAATCAAAAAGTTTTATTCATAAAAGTAGGCAAAGCCCAAGTACATGGGGTGTGTAGATGAAAAACATCTAACTAGAGTTTACAACCGAAAGTAGAAAATCATGGACATTTAGCCCATTACAAACAATGGCCCCCGCCCATAAGAACAATGATTTAAAAAGAAAACTTTAAGCTCCTTCATTGTTCTCTCCCGATCTTTGAAGCTTCTATCATTTTTCTCCTGCCAAATACACCAATACATACATATGGGAACCATTCTCTAGATTGCTGCCACTTGTGAATTACCTCGTAGGCCTCTCCAGCTGGCTAGGAGATCCACCAATCTAAGAGGCATAATCCATGATAATCCAATTCCCACAAAAAAATTATCCCACATGGTCCTAGTCACCTCACAATATAAAAGTAGATTATCTACTAATTTACCATTCTTCTTACACATGCAACATCAATCCAAGACCATTACCCAACGTTTCCTAAAATTATTTGTGGTGAGAACTTTGTCCAATGATGTTGTCCAAACGAAAAAAGCTGCTTTTGAAGGAGCTTTCGTCTGCCATACGCTCTTCCAAGGGAATGTGGTCATTCTAGGGCTCGTTGAAGCTTGGTAAAACGATCTGACAGTGAATCCACCTTTCTTGGAGGGCTCCAGTTCATCTATCTATGGTACCCTTAGTCATGCTTACGAACATTGCCGCTTAGAACTCTGTGATAGCCTCCAACTCCTAATCTTGGGCTGCCCTAATGAAATCTACATTCCAGTGAGGGGAGGAGCCACTAGAAAAGACCAAGAGATCAGCTACCGCTGTATTCTTTGCTCGTGCGAGGTAAAAAATGGTAGGGAAGGTGTCTTGGAGGCTTTGCGTTGGTACCACCACAACCATTTACCCAACAGGGCTTTGTTGAACTTCCTCAAGTTATGAATTCCCAATTCACCCTAGAAATTGGAGTACAAACCACTGACTAATTTACCAAATGAAATTGGAACTCTTACCCCAATCCACTTCACAAGAAGTTTTGTTGTAACTTCTCTATACGGTTGGCAACTTTTGTGGGGAGAGGGAGCAATGATAGAAAATAGGTAGATAGGTTAGAAAGAGTACTTTTAATCAAAGTGAGCCTACTAACTTTAGACAAATACAACCTCTTCCAAGAAGTCAATTTGCGCTCTACCTTTTCAACCACGACATTCCATATCCTCTCTGATATATAGGAAGCACCTAGTGGCAAGTCAAGATACTTCAGGAGTAAAGAAGACAATCTCACCTGCACCAATTCAAACTTTGAGAAATTAACTCTCAAACCCGAGACAGCTTCAAAACAAAAATAGAGCCCTCAAGGATTGGACATGCTCGAGATTCGCTCCACAGAAGACGAGAGTATTGTCAGCAAAAAGCAGGTGAGAAATATTAATAGAGCCATAATCATCATTCCCTACTAAGAAACCATAGAGAAAACCAGCTTCCACAAGGCCCTCAATCATTTTACTGAGAACTTCTATGACAAATGAAAAAAAGTAAAGGAGAGAGCAAGTCCCTGTGTCTCAAACCATGGGAGGAGTCGAAGAAACCCATTGGTGAACCATTCACCAAGATAGAGAAGGGACTGTTGAGATGCAAAACTCTACCAAATTCTGCCATTTCTCTCCAAAGTCACATCTTGCAATTAAATAGAGTAAGAACTTCCCGTTGACGTGATCATAGGCTTTCTCTATGTCTAATTTGCAAAGTAGCCTAGGTTCTCTAGATTTGAGTCGTTCATCCAAAACTTCATTTGCAATTAAGACTGAATCTAGGATTTGTCTGCCTTTGACAAATGCGGCTTCGAAATTAACTTTTACATCACCATACTCAATTTATTCGCTAACACTTTAGAAAAAATCTTGTACTCCTGATTCACAAGGCTAATGGAGCGCAAAGACCCCACCTTGGAATGAGTGTTAAAAAAGTAGCATTAAGACCTTTTTCAAACCGGGCATTAGTATGAAAATCTTGGAAAACCTGCATGAGGTCACCCTTGATCACTTCCCAACAAGCTTGGAAAAAGCCCATGGTAAAGCCGTTAGGGCCTAGAGCCTTGTCACTAGCCATGCCACGGATTACTTTGCACAATTCATCTTATGCAAAGGGCCTCTCGAGCCACCCTGTGCACTGTTGATCTAATACTGAAAAAGATGAACCATCCACTTTCGGTCTCCGGGTGTGCTGATAATGTTGATAATGTTTAGCAATAGAAATAGGGAGATAGCAAGTTTCTATGAGCTTTCCCTTAGGGCAGTTTCTATATGGATTTCTGAATACTTCACAAGTCTCTTTGCCACCAGATTCTTGTAACTGTCATTATTCACAATTGATTCACATAACTTTTTATTAATGCGACATAATAATTGATAGGTAAAATAAAATTTTCTTGATCGCAAAGTAGGTTTAGCCCAAGTACACAGGGAGAATAAAAGAAAACACCTAACAACTAGGAACTAGACATTGATACAAGCTAATCATGAAAACTAGTCCCATTACAATTAATAACAGCAGCCCTAGATGCATGTTGTAAAATAATCTCTTAAGCTCATACAAGGACTGTCCCTGTCTTCAAAATGCCGACCATTTTCTTTCCATCCAAAGACACCACATGATAAAAAGAGGAATCATCTTCCACACAGCAGCTATATAGGTGTTACCCTTAGACCTCTCCAGCACTCAAAAATATCCACAAACCTCTTAGGCATAACCCAAGCGACACCCATCCGCTTGAAGATCATCCCACGAAAACCTGGCCTTGCAATGTAATAACGAATGATCCACCATTTCCCCATTATTCTTACACCAGTAACACCAATCTATCACGATAAGGCCACGATAAGTTGGCTGCACAAATTTCCAGTGCATGTTTACTGTTTGGTTTTTCTGTACATTGAAAGCACCGCCCTCACCACTCATCTCCCATGAGCAACATTGTTGAGAATTATTCCTTCAGCTTTGTTATTTGTCATCTAGTTGGGCAAAATCCTTGATTTGATACCCATTGACAAAATGGAAGGTGTGGGGATAAGGGTTACTTAATGTTAAACCCAAAGTGGACTAGACTCCACAAAGAAAAAAGAGAAAACCTCTCTGAATAACTTACAAGTTAAATGATGGCTAAAAGATCCATGGATGAATAATAAGTCAAACATGCCTTTGTGTAGGCTGTATCGCTCTAATAACATAATAGTACAAAAAACTACTATCAATTTCAAACAAAAATAAGCTAAAATCTTGTAAATAATCATAAAGCTGTACAATGTTTGCAGTTGGGGTTGAACAGACATCTTCCCCTCCTTTTTGTCAGGCCTTGCAGTAGATCGGAACATCAACGGGACTTTGACTGCTACAATTGAACAGAGTTTTTTTAAGGAAAACAGCTTTCCACTTGTCTGTCTTATATTTTGTTGTTTATTTTTTGAAGAGCTTGTTAGGAAGGACCCCCTCCATCTTGTATTGTTTGTCTTGTTTAGAAAATTCAAGTTTTGAACTACGGCAGACTTGTTTCATAGCTTTCAACTGAGCGGTAGTCCCGCAAAAGCTGCTTTGCTTTGGGATTGGTCGTAAGTAGCTCCATGGAGGCGACGAAGGTCTTGTTCCTGACTAAGTAGCATCGATTGTAACCCATCAATGTAGGAGGATTATTACATGTAGTAATCAGCCGTGTGTCACCAAGGGCATAAGGGGCATGGTGACTTGACGTCATCCTCACCTTCCTCGGGCTTATCACCGGCAGTCTGCTCCACCTGTGATTACCGGTCCCCTTCGCGTAACTTCCATTCCTTAGTTTGAGTTTGCTTGTGAGCTAAGATGGTTGGCTAACTTTTATGGGGACATCATTTTAAATCATTGTCTTTCAAATAAAATACATGGTTTCAATACTATTCGCCCTAAAATGTTTCAGATATTGTAATTTCTTTCTTAGTTTTAATAAAACTAGGTCATATTAGGAGAGTTAGTAAATTATTGTCATTCTGACTTCTAAAACATGACAATGTTCTGGAACAGCCAAAATAGAATACAAGCTAAAACTATATGTGATAGAGGAATGACAAACGGTTAAGTCAACAAGCATTTCACATCCATAGATTTGGAGAATGAAATATGGAAGTGAACTTGCAAATACTTCATTCCAGGGGGTTCCCTTGAGTGGTGGTAACTGATTTTTAGCACAATCTTTTATGAGCTTAAACAGCAGTATTTAGGGCCTTCTCTTACTCCTAAAATCTTTCATATAAAAAATGCGAACCACAGCACAAAATGCGCATGCAAAGTAAGACCGATGGAATAGGGAACATGCTGAGCAATCTTTCGTTACTTAAATATGCTAGCAGAATTGAGTTTATGATGTGTGTAATGTATTATTGGCATTTGCTCGGTAATGAATATTTTTCTTCGGAATTTTGACTACTTATCTTATGTACATCCTTGGTGTTATTTTCTTTTCTATTCTTTTTTCTTTTTCCTCTCCCAATTATCAATTTTTTAATTTAGTTTGCTTTCCTTCTATTGCAGCTACAGAAGACGCCCAGAGGATTAATGGCACCACCAAGGTTGGTGCGGTGGAAAATGCAGAGGTGGGGTTCTAACAGATTCGTCATTTTTTTTTTCCTGATGCTTTATTTTAGTTTTTATTTTCTGTTGTTAGCATATTATGATGTCTTACCACTATGCTCATTGTATTTGTTTTTTCTTTATTGACTGCAGTGATGCCTTACAACTATATGTATCTGGGGATGAATCATGATAATGCCTTGATGCCTTATCCTTGATGATTTGTTAAAAATAGGGCTTATTGTTTATCTGTTTCTTATTGTTCTCTTGTCATTCTGTTGTTTGGGTTACCGAATGCTGGTGTGGTTTATTGAGTGTGATGTCTGGACATGGTCGGTCCAATGTGCATCTACCCTGACTTTTTCCTTCCTAGTAGTGATGGTAGATGAATTGGAGGATTGACCTTATTGCTTAAGGTGATTTTCTTGTTTTGATGAAAAATGCCACAGCCCAGATGGAGGATTTCTATTGTTTGTATATCATCTATACCTTTTTTAGTTTAAAAGTATTTTTTCCGTGTATGATATTATTTATTGTTTTGTGGTGGTGTTATTGCTTTTGAGAATTTGTTCTTGCTTGCGTTTTCACTCATATTGCTAACATCGTTTAATCTTCTCCTCATTCGAGAATGATTGCCTGTTGAACAACCTATCTTCAAAAATACTTGGTGGCTTTATCATAACCGTTGTATTTTTTGAAGAACAAATTGTTTTTATAGAAACCTAAATGTATGGTTCCTTAATTTTTTTTTTTTGGTCTAAAAACCATTATTATTTTAGATTTGCGAGCAGTTAAGGAGGTTTTCGTTTCTGAAACGGTAATTATACTATTATAAATTTAAACAAAAAACTAAGAATATAACTTTTTTTTTTCAAAACACATTAGACTGTAGGGTCATTGTAACACTCCCGCGCCCTCTCTAGCATTAGCACTGGATTAGCTATCTCGAAAGTCAAAATTTGGTTAATGTCACTTTTTGGCATTTAGTTAAAACTTAAACTCTACATTAGATTAGCTATTGCATTCTTTATAATAATAAAATGTTATTATTTTTTATTTTTATTTTTAATGCAGTTTTTTATTTCTTTAAATATTTTTATATTTTCATTTTGATAATCTCCAATAAAATCCAATAATCATTTTTTATTTTTGCATGAGCATATAGTTGTCCAAAATGTCCAAACAACAGCTACACATATATCTCAAAGAAAATCAGCATCCTAATTCAACCAGCATATAGTTTCATATTCTTGATCATTTGCCAGATCCCTCATCCAAGGAATAATTAGTTCAGGATGATTGAGGAAGTTTAGGAAGAATATGAAACTTCTAAAAGAAAAGAATGATATTCCACTCACAAATAGTCTGCGAGGAGCATGCTGGGGTTGCTTTTTCTAGGATCATGATTAAGATTGTTTCCTTGTTCCAAAAGAAAAATGATTGAGGTTTATTTTCTCCAAAGTTAATAGCATGCCTTCAGATCATAAATGGAGATTTGCATATGCTTCTTTTTGAATTTAGTTGCATTTGAGAAGAATAGTTGATAGATGATTTGTCTATGAATATATGATATGTTTGATTTACAAGGCATGCTAGAAAGTAAAGCCTTCCTAACTTCCTCTTGACGAAATTGAGAATTTTCTTGAACCAAACTAGCAAATCCCTCATGAAACATATACATGTTGGTGGCCTATTTTCATGTTTCCTCATATCTAAAATAGAATAGAAACTGGGAGATGAATTCTATACTATCATTTAAAGACTGCCACTATTGTTCACAATCCAACAATTTATACTTTCAGCACTACCACTATTGTTGTCCAAAATTTACAAATCAAATAAAATCACAACTACAAATAGACTATTCAAGACAACTACAAATCAAATCACAAGCTTTTAAAAGAGAGAAAAAGAATATGCAAGGATATAGTTGCTATCCAAAATTTATACAAACTATCACAAAATGTTGCTATCCACATATAACAGTAGCTCATGTTGCTGCCCACATATAACAATAGCTCATAGTTTTTCCTAGTCACACACATCTACAGCAACATATAGTTGCTTCTCACAACAGTAGTACCCATAGTTTTATCTCTTTGACCTGTGTAGTCAAGGTCTTGAGTTAATCTTTCAAATTAAAGAGGCTTTTCTTCAAAGGGATTTTAAAATAGAAAATGGGAGTTAGAGGAACTTTGTGTTGGGTGTGTATGAGGAGACTGGTTTCGGAGTTGAAAAAGGTGTTTGCTGGATGTGCGCTAGGTGTGCGCTTGAGCAAAGCTCAACCCCTGAGTTCACTCAATGTGTGCTTAACAGTGGGCCCGAGCGAAGCTCAACCCGTGAGTTTGTTCAAGTCCTGCTCGACAGTGAGCTCAAGCGAGACACAAACCCTAGTGTTGGCTCGAGTTCCGCTCGACACTCCACTCGAGCCAATGTTGATTTGACTGTTCTCTCGAGACACGCTCGACACACTGCTTGAGCGAAGAATGCAGATTTTGTCAATTATTTGCTATATATTTGTCATATTTGACTTGTGTTGGATGATTTTCAATATATTTTGAGAGAGAACAATTGTCTAGTGAGTGCATATTGTGTGAGAGAGCAAAAAGCCCTATAGAGTGTGAGTTGAGGTTGAGTGATTGTAATCTCCTCTGGTTAATAAGATTTCTACAGTTCTGTGAACGTAGACAATTTGCCGAACCACGTATATTATACGTCAAGTGCTTGATTGTGATTGCTTTTACTTTATTTGCTATTATTGTTGGTGTGTATTTTGCACAATAATTCACAACAACTAGTATCAAGAGCTAAGGTCAGATCTGAAGGAGAATGATGACTGGAGATAAAGTGATCGCACCAGGGATTGAGAAGTTCGACGACACTGATTTTGGGTATTGGAAGATGTAGATCGAGGACTATCTCTATAGGAAGAGGCTCCACTTTCCACTGTTGGGAAAGAAGCCGGAAAGCATGGATGATGCTGAGTGGACCCTATTAGATCGACAAGTTCTAAGGCTTGCTCAGCTGACATTGTCCAGAATAGAGACACACCATTTCAGTAAGGAGAGAACCACAGTGGATCTCATGGCGACTTTGTTAGATATGTATCAAAAGCCGTCGGCGAACAATAAAGTGCACTTGATGAATAAATTGTTCAATCTGAAGGTGTCGAAAGGTATGTCTGTAGCTCAATACTTGAATGAATTTAGTATGATCACAAATCAACTGTCTTATGTAGATATTGAGTTTGATGATGATAGGGGTGCTACCCGCCCCTTACGGGGTGGGGCCACCACCTCCCCGTCCCCCGCCCCCGCATGGACGGGGGTGGGGATTTTTTCCCTGTATCTGCCTTCGTCCATGCGGGGGTAGGGTACCCTTTCTGTTGCACAGGGTGCGGAGGTGGACATCCATCTGTCTGCCCCTCGCCCCCTCCTCCCTTCCTCGGCTCCCCCAAACTCAGCGGTGTCTGTTACAACAAACCCAATCGAGTCCTCTGCTAACGTCTGCCACTTCCATGGCAAACGAGATCGAGAGAGTTAGATCGAGAGAGATTGAGAGAGTTTGTGAGCCTGGGTTGGGACGAGAGAATTCGAGATCGAGAGAGTGAGAGATAAAGAGATAGAGAGAGTGAGAGATCGAGAGAGCTGAAGAAAGAGAAAGGAATTGGGGGGGGGGGGCTTAGACATGGGGGAACGAGTCGAGGGATTTACGGAGAGGGGCTGAGCCCCCTCCGTCCCCTGCCTCTGTAACTCCCCTTTCATACGGGCGGGGCGCCCTGCCCCCTGTCTGTGCAGAGCGGATCCCCCACCCCACCCAGGCGGGGATTGAGCAAACAGGGCTGTGCAACGGGTGGCGGGCACTCGTTGCCCACCCCTAGATGATGAGATCAAATCATTGATTTTGTTGGCATCGTTGCCAAATAGTTGGGAGGCAATAACTATTCTTGTGAGTAGTTCAGTCGGCAAGACAAAACTGAACTATGACGACATACGGGATATGATCCTTGTTAAAGAGGTATGTAGGAGAGACTCTGGTTAGTTCTCGGGTTCAGGATCAGCTCTGAATGTTGATAATCGGGGTAGAGGACATGATAGGTCAAGCTCCAGGAACAGGGGGAAGTGTAAGACGAGATCTGAGCAGCATATCACATGCTGGAGTTGTGGCAAGCCGGGCCACATCAAGAGAAACTACAGGAATCATGAAAGTTCTGAAGATGATGCTGTGAATGTAGTGGCAGAAGAGATTCATGATGCATTACTTCTTGCAGTGCACAGTTCGATTGATGATTGAGTGTTGGATTCAGGGGCTTCGTTTCGTAGCACCTCACATCGAGAAATCATGCATAATTATGTTGCTGGTGATTTTGAAAATATGTATGCTGCCAATGGAGAGGCACTGGATGTAGTGGGAGTGGGTGATGTGTACATCACACTTCCAAACAGGGGTGTGTGGTCTTTACAGCAAGTTAGACATGTTCCAGATGTGATTTGAAGAAAAACCTGATCTCTATGGGACAGCCAGCTTGATGACAGTGGTTTTGCAATAGTATTCTCTGGAGGGACTTGCAAGATCACTAAGGGTGCGCTGATCCTAGCACATGGTAAGAGATCTAACTCTTTGTATTTAATATCAGGGTCCAATGATGTGCAGGAAAATACAAGAGTGCAAAAAAACAGGTTTGATCGTGCGAAACATGTGAGGAAGTCAAAGTGAGTCGGTTTTGTCATTCCTCATGAAAGCCTGAGAAATTTGGCTAAGATTGCCAAGATCGGTTTGAGACTGGATACTCCTAGTACAGTGAGAGTTGTGAGTCGCCCAGTAGATGTGCTGACTAAGGGCAATGTACGTGGAAGACTGAAGTTGGGCTTGACTTTAGTGCGTCTTCTAGCTTGAAGACTGGAGCTGCAAAGATGATAGGGCTTGGTTGGAAACAGTGGCTGGCATGTGGAGTGTGATGATCAAGACTTTCTAAACTTTTGTGTAATTTTTTTTTTTCTCTACTTTAAAGCCCATGAGAGTTTTGACCTTGTAGGAAATTAGGGTTTTTGAAGCCCAATGTAATTAGGGCTCATGCCCAACTTGAGGTTTATGCATGATGCTTGACATCCAATGAGGTTAAGTATATGACTTGATGAATTTAGATAGCAATAAGGGAAGAGAGGTGAGAAGGAGCTAGGAATCTTGGCTTACACGCCTACCATGGGAAAAATCTAGCACTTTTTGCCATGTGTCACGCATGCATGAAGATCGTTGCTTATGGAAAGAAGCTTTTGACACATGTCACCATGGGGAAAGGAACCTAGAAGGAAATGATTAGGAATATGAGAAAGTGGAACTAGGAAAGGCCAAAGGCCATGGACGGCAACAATGGGGGGAGGAAAAAAGTGTTTTTTGCCATGCGTCTTCCATGCATGAAGGTGGGTAAAAAGGTTTTCTTGGGAAGGAGCAAGATCAAGCTTGGAGGGAGGCTACACGCCTAAGGCTTCTAGAAGGATACTTTGTGTAAGAAATCCCTTGAAGTGGACGGCTAGGGCAAGGTACTTTGTGCAAAAAAGGACCAATCATTTGTTTGTCCAAAAGTGTGGTGAAAAGAAAATCTCCTAGGGAAGTGTAGGGTTTTGGCAGCCCGTGCTTATGCACACACACACTTGACATGCCACTTGGCACACATGCATACTTGTAAGAGATGGAGGGAAATTTGAGTTTAGTAAAAGACCATTTAGCCATAAGATACATTGAACCAAGACATGAAAAGAAAGGGCAAAAGAGGAAGTGAGATTCAGTTTTGAGGGAGAGGACACCACATGCAAGAGATGTCTTAGGGTTTTCCAACCCAATCCAATGATGAGCTAGAAGGAATAGGTGATAGGGCTACACGCCGCATGACAAGCCTGCATGAGATTGTTTCATGCAAGAAAGCCCTTGTGTGTTTATAAAAAGGGAAGAGCTGAAAACCCTAGAACCTTTTGACCATTTTTGTGTTTTGCTCTTGTAAGTTTCGGCTACCCTCTTTTCTTCTAAGCATCCATCACTTTCTCACATTCCAAACAACCTTTTGAGTAGACAAAGTGAAGAGACACTTGCAAGAGGAAGACCTAGAAGGTATGAAACCAACTTCTCTTTTGTTACCCACACATGCGCACGGCTTCAAGGAAGAGAGGTCTCAGTTTAAACCAAGTTCATCTAGAACTTATGCTCTCTCACACACACACTTGAGCTAGAAGAAGATAGTTCATACTTTGAGGAAGTTATTCCACATGAACCACGCCTACACTCACATGGTTAGATTTGGGATTTCTTCAAAAAGGATGATGTAACCCTACTTGTCTTTAAGCTCTAAAAATATGGTGTTTTGAGGAAAGTGGGTCACGTCACTAGTAAGTTGTAGGTAGGGTTTTTATTGAAGGTAAGTTTCGGATTCAAAGAGGGAACTGTTCGGAAACTTGGTTTTTCTTGGAAAGAAAAAGGTGTAAGAAGCACTACACATGAGCACATGGTTAGGGTTTTTCTTGAGCAAGGATCCTAACTAGTATTGTATATGATTTTTCAGCTTGCTTGTTATAAAAATACATTTCGGATTTTTGTAAGTATACCCCTAACTTATACTTGGATATTTTATGTATATGGCTTGTGAACTTGTGGTTGTCTCGGTTTTGTATGATCTTTTATGAGATTATTGTTGTTCTATCTGTTATAAATACTTTTGATATGATTGTATAAAAGTATGCTTGAAATGGACTACGGAAGATGTGTATAATGTGGAGAGAAGGAAGCCATGTAGGGTTTCCGTATGCTCTATGTTGGTTAAATATGTTTGTTGCATTTTACATTTCGGCTTGGACTAAGAATATGAAAGGATCACTCGTGCGCATAAGAAATTGCTTCGGTACTCATGAGGTTTCTTTGTTAAAAATATTTGTTCCATACATTAGAAGATTTCAAGTTCTTGAAAAGCTGTTTGGATTGCATGTTTCTCCATACAAAGATTTCAAGTTCTTTGTTAAGATGATTGGTGCTTTGAGTTTTATGTGATAAGAACAATTTTTGGTTACATTAGGGTTTGAAGGTTTTGGCCCTCACATGAAATCTTGGAATATATGCCTTTGATTGATATGCATGCCTTGAATTGTTATAAGAGAACATGTTCGCAAGTTCTAATATTTTCAAGCCGTAACGGGATATGTATTGCATGTATGGATGTTTTATTTTATGATGAACATTTCGATACTCATGGTCATGGTGAAGCATTGTGGTATTTCATGTGTTTCATGAAAATTCTAAGGTCCATTGTCAGTTCACATGCATTGGGATTGTGAAAAATCATTTTTGAAAGAAAATAGTCTTTTTAAAAAGTAAGTTTTTATCACGACCCTAAATGCTGGGATGAGAGAATGTCCTAGTAGAACTCTTCTGTCCTCTCAGGAGTGTTTAAAATGGAGGGATAACCCTGGGTCGACGAAGTACTATCGGCTGATCTCGAATGGTACCTAAAAGAAAAGGATACTGGAGTGGGATCGCACCTAAAGCCAGTGGGTGCACCTACAGTGAAGGTGAAATTCGAGCTGCCGTATATGAAAGTCAAGACGTAGTCACCTTGGTCAAAGTGGCGAATGGTTGATGCGGTAACTAGTGAGGGACACACGGTGCATAGTGGAGCAATGAGGTATCCAATGTCATGTTATGTTTTGTTATAAGTCAAGAAACGTTACGAGCTCATAAGTATGAAATGATGAAAGCATGTTTATGAAAGTTAAGGTTATCAAATGTCGTGTTTTTATACGAAGTCTTTGAAAGGTTAAGTGCATACGTATAAGTTCATATCCATGCATTCATTGTTAAGTTCCCTTCATATGCTTATGATATCTGTTGTACGTTATTTGTTTACTTACTGAGATTTCTCAAAATCTCACTATTGTATTTACCCACTATCATTCCTTACTTGGAATGATAGAAGTTTTGCCAGGTACTCGAGACCCTTGAGTATGGACGGAATCAGCAAAATAATTGAGACGAGTTCACTGTGGAGGCTCGTCATCAATCCACCCTAGAGTTGCTTAAGGTATTAGCACAACGACTCAAAATGATAGTAGCTTTTATCAATGAATCCAATGTTGGTATTTCGTCACTTGACCCTTAGAAGATGTTGAGGTTCAAGTAGGATGTGTTTTGTGTCAAGACATTTAGAACAAGCTTAGAACTCTGCCGTAAAGGCTAAAGAGGTAGCCACAGAATTGGGTTTGGATATAGACGTTTGCCCGTCATGGGAAATATTCTTAAGTTTGCTTGAGGATGGGACCCTGGTTCTAACCCATTCCACTTTTGGGAAAGGATCATCTGTTTAAGTTTTTAAATGTTTGGTCCTGTGCTTTGGGAGTTCTTTAGAAACTCATATAAACTATGATTACTATTTTGGAATTATGCAAAAGTATTGGGATCTTATGTTTCGGTACCATGACTAATATTTCATTTAAATTGACTTATGTTGACTTTCCGCTGCGATATACTGCATACTATTAGTTATCAGTAGGTGCATTACATCTTATTTGTCATATATGAGGGACAGGTAACCCTGGTGTTGTATGTCCCGGCGTTTCAGTTTCCGTCAGATCGTAAGTGGGGGCTGGGGGCGCTACAACGAGTGGTATCAGAGTGATTACGTTTCTAGGTAAAACCATATGTTGTCCTAGGAATGCATGGTACCTGACGATAGGATTGGAATCTGATAGTTATAGGCTTGAACACTGTAGCTATAGGTTTGAATCCTTAAAGGAGAAAGTTGAAGGTCGAGTATGCGATTGAACACTATTGTGAAGTAATGAGAGAGTAGAACTTTGCTTTAGGAAATGTGAATGTTGACACATTGGTTTGTGCATTTCAGGAGAAGAGGACCAATGGTGCGACAACGTGACGACTTATCTCCAAGGTCACAATAACGGGAGGCTAGGAACCCTCCATTAGAAGGAGGTCAAGCTATTGCAGAAGCCATATGCCAAATGACTGAGTTAGTAAGACACCAAATGGAGCAAGGGTAGAATATGAGACATGAGTTGCCTAGAAGCGAAAATAGAGGATGCGCGTTTGAGAGATTTTTGGTGTACCGATACCCACATTTTATGGGAACGGAAGGAACCTTGAAAGCCAACAAGTGGCTCATCGATTTAGACAGGACTTTTGACATCAGTGGGTGTACCGAGAGTCAGAAAGTCCAGTATGTCGGACACTTACTTCAGGCAGAGGCTGACATATGGTGGGACTCAAAGAGACAACTTCTAACACAAGAACTAGGTGATATCTGCTCTTACTTGGGAACGTTTTAAGAAAGAATTCGACGGTTGTTTCTTCCCAAAAACAACTAAACAACAGAAGGCGCTTGAGTTTACGAACTTGACCTAAGGAAGTATGTCAGTGGAGCAATATGCAGCCTATTTCATGGAATTAGGCCCTGATTGGCACGGAGAAAATGCAAGCGAGAAAATTTCAAGATGGGTTATAGCTAAGAATTCGGAACCAGATTGCTTGCTTGCAGATTGAGAGCTTTCCGGGACTAGTGAACGTCGCCTCAATAGTAGAGGCGGAGCAACATAATTTGATTACTCAAGTTCAGAATGATCGTAAAAGAGGACTTCCCTACTCACCAGGAAAGAATATCGGAAAGAAGAAGGCCCCTTACACTCCGGATAAAGGAAAGGGAAAGATGGTCGGAAATGTGGTGCCTGTTACACCACCACCCTGTCATAGTTGCGGACGGGAGCACAATGGTGAATGTCAGTTTGCCATTGGAGCATGTTTTGGATGTGGTCAAACAGGCCATACAATTCGAGACTATCCACATCATGCGATAGGAGGAGCATCTACGCCTGGAAACAAGGGAAAGACCCCACAGAAAGCTAAAGTATATGTGATCACGCTAGGAGAGGTAGATCTGGAGGCCGAAGAAATTACTGATGCTGGAGTAATTACTGGTAACGCTCTAACCCTACTATGGATGGTAGCTGCTAAGAAACCGCAAGTAATCCTAGTCACCTTTGTAGGTAAGGTTAAATTGATGCAACAATTGGTTTGTGCCCTGTTTGATTCGGGAGCTTCGCGTTCCTTTGTATTTTATGACTGCGTAAGAAGGTGTAAGTTGAGTGTGGAAACCTTATCCTAGAAGGTTTTAGTAACTATTCCGATCGGGAAGATAGTTGGATGCACTCGAATAGTTAGGGATTGTCTGTTGGAAGTCGCATGATTGACTCTAAAGGCAGATCTAATTGTTTTCCATTTAATGGAATTCGACTTGATTTTAGGAATGGATTGGCTATCTGAGCACTATGCTAAGATAGATTGTCGAAGAAGAAAGGTGATATTTGAGTTACCCTTAAAGGACAGGATCTGTTATATGTTGGAAATGGTGAAGTCGATTCCGTCAACCTTAATGGTAGGACGAGCGAAAAAGGCTCTGAAGGAAGGAGCTAACACTTATATAGTATTTATGACTATCATGACCGAGGGAGTTAAAGGAGTCGAAGGGATTCTTGTAATAGAGGAATTTCCTGAGGTTTTTGCCGATGATTTGCCTGGGTTACCCCCAAATTGGGAAATGGAGTTCGTGATCAAATTAGAGCCAGCTGCAGCCCCAGTGCACAAGGCACCTTATCGAATGGCCCCAGTTGAGTTGAAGGAGTTGAAGGTGCAGATTGAGGAACTTCTTGAAAAGGGTTTTATTCGTCCAAGTTCATCCCCTTAGAGTGCACCAGTCCTTTTTTGTGAAAAAGAAGGACGAGACAATTAGGATGTGCATTGACTATCAGGACTTGATTAAAGTAACTATTAAGAATAAGTATCTTTTACCACGAATTGACGATTTTTCAGATCAGTTGCAAGGAGTATTAGTATTTTCCAAGATAGATTTATGGTTAGAGTATCATTAGTTGAAGATTAAAGATCAAGATGTACCCAAGACAGCTTTTCGGACTCGTTATGGACACTTTGAGTTTCTGGTAATGCCTTTCAGACTGACAAATGCCCTAGCATCATTCATGGATTTGATGAATTGAATTTTAGGTAGTACTTAGACAATTTTGTATTAGTGTTCATTGACAATATCTTGATTTATTCCCGAAGCGATGAAGAGCATAAGGAGCACTTGAGGATAGTATTAAAGATCTTGAAAGAACACCAGCTATACGCTAAACTCAGCGAGTGTGACTTTTGACTTAGAGAGGTAAAATTTTTGGGACATGCCATTTCTAGCGATGGTGTGGCAGTAGACCCTGCTAAAATAGAAGCAGTGATGGAATCATAGAAACCAACCAACGCCCACGAGATACGAAGTTTTCTGGGTTTGGCCAGTTATTATAGAAGGTTCGTTGAAGGATTTTCTAAATTATCATGTCCTTTAACGACATTGAAGAAGAAGAATGCCAAATTCCTATGGAGTGAAGACTTTGAAAAGAGTTTTCAAGAACTCAAAAGAAGACTAACCATGACGCTTGTGTTGGCTTTGCCTGGGCCTTATAAGCCGTATGTAGTTTATAGTGATGCCTCTAAGATGGGTTTAAGGTGCGTTTTGATGCAAGAAGAATGAGTCGCAGCTTATGCTTCGTGACAACTTAAGGATTACGAGCGAAATTATCCTACTCATGACTTGGAGCTTGCTGCAGTAGTCTTTGCATTAAAAATCAGGAGACATTATCTTTATGGAGAAAAGTGTGAAGTATACACTGACCATAAAAGTCTTAAGTACCTATTTAGTCAGAAGAACTTGAACATGAAGCAGAGGAGATGGGTCAAGATGATTAGTGACTACTAGTGCGAGATCAAGTATCACCCCAGAAAGGCCAATGTGGTAGTAGATGATGCCCTTAGTCGCAAGGTCCAGACCGATATGCAGTCACTTTTGGCAGGAATGAGGGAACTACTAATAGGGAAGCCACCAAGAGATGCTATGTTAGCAATGCGTGCCATTAACTGACAAGGACATCATCGAAGCACAAAATAAGGATGATAAAGTGGAAAAGCTTCGGCAGAAAATTTTGAAGTCCGAGGGTTTCACAACAGTTTTCGATTGGTAAGGATGAGATGTGAGTTACAGCCATTACCAATACCCGAGTGGAAGTAGGAAGACGTGTCTATGGATTTTGTGGTAGGTTTGCCAAGAATGTCGTCAGGAAAGAATTCAATATGGGTTATAGTTGACCGGTTGACCAAAAGTGCGCATTTCCTACCAATTGCTAATACAGATTTGTTGGAAAAGCTCTCGCGAGTCTTATGTCAAGGAAATAGTCAGACTTCATGGAGTACCTAAGTCCATAGTATCTGACAGAGACCCGCGTTTTACTTTGCGTTTTTGGCAAAGTGTACAGAAAATGCTAGGAATCTGAAATTTAGTAGTGCCTATCATCCGTAGATAGATGGACAGACAGAATGAACTATCCAAATACTGTAAGATATGCTACGTGCTTGTGTAATGGATCAAAGTGGCAACTGGGAAAGCCATTTTCCATTGATAGAATTGGCTTACATTAATAGCTTTCGGGCTACGATACAGATAACACCTTACGAAGCATTATATGGGAGAAAGTGCAGATCTTCGTTATATTGGGAAGAAGTAGGCGAAAGAAAGTTGCTTGGACCAAAATACTTGCAAGATGTACGAAAGCAAGTGGAATCGATTCAGGAAAGGATGAAAGCAGCTCAGAGCCGTCAAAAGAGTTATGTTGACAAGCGATGAAGGAACTTAGAATTTAATGTTGGAGATTGGGTGTACGTCAAGGTATCGCCCATGAAAGGAGTTATACGGTTCGAAAAGAAAGGGAAAATGAGTCCCAGGTATGTAGGACCGTTCGAATTTTTGGAAAGAGTCGGTGTAGTCGCATACCATTTGGATCTACCAGTTGAAATGCAAGGAGTGCATAATGTCTTTCATGTATCATCCTCAAAGAAGAGCTTTGGTGAAAGACAACCTGTAGTGATGGATGTCAGTAGCATACGGTTACAGTTGAATATGTCTTATGAAGAATGGCCTGTGCAGTTCGTGGATAGCAAGGAACAAGAACTAAGGAATCGAAAGGTATCGTTGGTAAAGGTTCTTTGGAACAATCCAGCTTTTCAAGAGGCAAAGTGGGAAAGAGAGGATTCGATGATGACTAAATACCCTCATTTATTTGTAACTCAGAACTAATGTATTCACAAACCTTGCTTATTAATGATTGATGAGTGTATCTTGTTCTCTTGTGTATGTTTGTCCTTATGTTATCCATATTTTTTTTTATAACAATGTGTACCTACCATACCCGTACACAGGGCATGGCTCGTAATAGGAATATCCTTCGCATGTCTGTATCTTCAGAAGCACAGATCAGAGCAAGACGTGAATGTAGTCACTGAAATCGACAAATAAGAAGGGATCAAAGGATGAGGGAACATTGACAGCAAATGAAGAGGTTTGAACATCATTGTACTCATGTGTTAGACACGGCTTCCCGAAACAATATATCTTTAAGGAGAGCTCTACCCCATGAAAAGCGGCAACGACCGCATGATCCATCGGTATGGAGAGAGGCTAATACGTTATGCCTTCTTAGGCTTAATCCTGAGGCAGAATCCAGTCACGCTCCAAAAACTCACGTTGCGAGACATGAGCCTTTTGAAACCTCATATACATATGTCGATCGTATTCGTTGTTGTGAGGAAGGACAACCTATTGAAGACACTGAGCTTGATATGGAACATAGGTTGAATGAAATGCGAGTAAAAATGTATTACGACTATGACTTGGATGTGATATTATATTTTTCGGAAGATTCGGTGACAATTAGAGAAGGCAAAGTACCCCAACCATCTTCATCTGAGGAGTCCACAGCCGCTAGTGTAAGAGGTAATAAAGAGGATCGATTCAAATTCCCCTAGTAAGTTTCTTTTGGTATAAACATGATGCCGATTTCGAGGACGAAATCTTTTTTAAGGGGGCAAGGATGTGGCGACCAAGACTTTCTAAGCTTTTGTGTAATTTTTTTTCTCTATTTTAAAGCCCATGAGAGTTTCAGCCTTGTAGGAAATTAGGGTTTTTGAAGCCCTATGCAATTAGGGCTCACGCCCAACTTGAGGTTTATGCATGGTGTTTGACATCCAATGAGGTTAAATATAGGACTTGATGAATCTAGATGGAAATAAGAGGGAAGGGAGGTGAGAAGGAGCTAGGAATTTTGGCTTACATGCCTACCATGGGAAAAATCTAGCACTTTTTACCATGTGTCACGCATGCATGAAGATCTTTGCATGTAGAAGGAAGCCTTTGACACATGTCACCATGGGGAACGGAACCTAGAAGGAAATGATTAGGAATATGGGAAAGTGGAACTAAGAAAGGCCAAAGGCCATGGACGACAACAATGGGGGAGGAAAAAAGTTACTTTTTGCCATGTGTCTTCCATGCATGAAGGTAGGTAAAAAGGTTTTCTTGGGAAGGAGCAAGATCAAGCTTGGAGGGAGCCTACACACCCAAGGCTTCTAGAAGGACACTTTGTATAAGAAATCCCTTGAAGTAGACAACTACGGCAAGGCACTTTGTGCCAAAAAGGACCAATCACTTGTTTGTCCAAAAGTGTGGTGAAAAGAAAATCTCCTAGGGAAGTGTAGAGTTTCGGCAGGCCATGCTTATGCACACACACTTCACATGCCACTTGATACACAAGTACACTTGTAAGAGATGGAGGGAGAATTGAGTTTAGTAAAAGACCCTTTAGCCATAAGATATATTAGACCAAGACATGAAAAGAAAGGGCAAAAGAGGAAGTGAGATTCAGTTTTGAGGGAGAGGACGCCACATGCAAGAGATGTCTTAGGGTTTTCCAACTCACTCCAATGATGAGCTAGAAGAAATAGGTGAAAAGGCTACACGCCACTTGGCAACCATGCATGAGTTTGTTTCATGCAAGAAAGTCCTTGATTGTCTATAAAAAGGGATTAGCCGTAAACCCTAGAACCTTTTGACCATTTTTGTGTTTTGCTCTTGTAAGTTTCGGCTACCCTATTTTCTTCTAAGTATCCATCACTTTCTCATCATCCAAACAACCTTTTGAGTAGACAAAGTGAAGAGACACTTGCAAGAGAAAGACCTAGAAGGTTTGAAACCAACTTCTCTTTTGTTACCCACACACACATGCACAGCTTCAAGGAAGAGAGGTCTCGGTTTAAGCCAAGTTCATATAGAACTTATGCTCTCACACATGCACACTTGAGCTAGAAGAAGATAGTTCATACTTTAAGGAAGTTATTCCACATGAACCACGCCTACACTCACATGGTTAGATTAGGGATTTCTTCAAAAAGGATGATGTAACCCTACTTGTCTTTAAGCTCTAAAAATATGGTGTTTTGAGGAAAGTGGGTCACGTCACTAGTAAGTTGTAGGTAGGGTTTTTATTGAAGGTAAGTTTCGGATTCAAAGAGGGAACTGTTCGAAAACTTGGTTTTTCTTGGAAAGAAAAAGGTGTAAGAAGCACTACACATGAACACGGGTAGGGTTTTTCTTGAGCAAGGATCCTATCTAGTATTGTAATACTTTTCGGATTTTTGTAAGTATACCCCTAACTTGTACTTTGAATGTATGCCTTTGATTGATATGCATGCCTTGAATTGTTATAAGGGAACATGTTTGCATGTTCTAATATTTTCAAATCGTAACGGGATATGTATTGCATGTATGAATGTTTTTTTTTTTTCAAAGAGCCGGACGCCCCTAAACGCAGCCTCGTCCCAATTTTTTTGAAGAAAAACCTCACTTATGGTCGAGGAATACCGTAGAACAAATAAAAAAATATCCAACATCAAAAATAAAACAAAACACAAACCCAACCCCCAAAAACCATGGAAAAACTAAAGAAAAACTATGAAACCATTACTTCCTTATGGAAGGACATCCCAAAGCATCTAACCTAATAATGCCCCTCAATAGCCTCGGTATGCACTCACCAGGTAAGAACATCCTAGTGAGACCCTCCTCACCTTTCCTTGCCAAAAATTCCGCTGCTTTGTTACCTTCTCTAAATTGATGCACCACTAAGAATTGAACTCCATCTAATTCTTGAAGGAGAGCATCCCAATAATCCCAAAGATACCATAAATTACAACCTCGCTTCTTCACCCAATCCACCACTACCTTAGAATCAAACTCGAAAATAACATTTAGACAATTCATCTCTTTACAAAACCGGACCCCTTGAAGTAAAACTCTCAACTCAGCCTCATTGTTCGTTCCGAACCCGTAATGTGCAGAAAAACCTGCTATCATCCGCCCCCTATGGTCCCGCAAAACACCACCCCCACCACAATTCCCTGGATTACCACGACAACTTCCATCCACATGTAATTTCCACCATCCCATAGGTGGTTTGAACCAAGCAACTTGCAGTGGATTATGTGCTACCTGTTCCGGGATATTCATATCCAAAGCCTTCAAGACCTGTGCATCAACTTTAGAGACCTTCTTGGCATGCAAACCATTAGCCAAAATACCCAGCCATATCCGAACAGCTCTCCAAACAACAGTTCAAGAATTTGGAGATCTATTGTCTCTGTTATGCAGGATGTATGTGAGGCTTCCAAGGTTAGAGTGAGAGAGGGGAATTCATCTTTCTGGTTTGATAGGTGGTTTTCAAATGGCACTTTGTGCAATTTGGTGGGGGTAGTTGATACACCTTCATTAAAAATTAAAGATGTATGGGTTGGGAATAATTGGGACGGTGACAGGCTTCAGCAGCTAATTGGTGAGGAGTTGGTGGAGGAGGTGATGAGGGAAATTGGTGCAGGGCGCACTGGGCAAGATATCTTGATCTGGAAACCTGCTGTGGGGGGAGAGTTTACAATAGCTAGCGCATGGGAGTTAATTCGTGTGAGAGGAGTTTATCATGGTTGGATGGATTGGATATGAAGTAAATATTTGCCAAAGAAAATTTCAGTTTGTATGTGGAGGGCACGATTTAATTTATTAGCAACAGACACTAAGGTGCAGATCCGTGGAGTTGTTATGGCTTTAAAGTGTAATTGCTGTCATCTTCCACAGACCGAAACTCTAGATCATGTGCTTGCTACTGGGGAGATTGCAGAGCAGGTTTGGCGTTGTGCTTCACTAGCGCTGGGCATTGGTGTACAATCCAAGACTTGGGCGCACCGGGTGGAAGCTTGGATGGCGTGTGCTAAATGAGGAATGCAGAAGGGTATTTTAGTGGGCCTGTTACCAAGTGTTATTACTTGGAAGTTATGGTGTCGACGCTGTCAAGCTAGGAGAATTTCCAGAAAATTCCTCAAACCCAACCCACCCTCTTCCGTTGGCTTGCTTATCCAAGACCACGCACACCACTTCATTTTTGCTTTCCCATTCTTCTCTCCCCAAAAAAAAGTGGCTAGAATTGAATTAATTTTTTTAAGCACAACTTGAGGGACGTTCATCACAGCCAAACAATGGGACGCCATACTAGTAAGAACATGTTTAAGTAGAACCAAACGTCCCCCTTGCGACAGAAGCCTTGCCTTCCACCCCGCCACCTTAGCCCGAAATTTTGCAACCAAGTGATCAAGGTGAACAGCTTTTAAACGTCCACAAATCAGCGGCACCCCTAAATACATAATGGGAAAACTCCCAGATGCAAACCCCGTAAGACGTACCAACCCACGCTGCCTCGCATCACCAATTTTTGGCGAGAAAAAAATTGCCGACTTCTCTTTACTAACCCGCTGGCCAGACCAACGCTCGTAACATGCTAAAGTATGCCCCAGCCGTCTTAGAGATCGTTTTTCGCCATTCAAAAAAATCAGAATATCATCCGCATATAACAGATGAGACACCAACGGTGCCCCTCTAGGATGATAATACTTCCCAATACGACCCTCGTCAAATTCTTTCCGAAGAAGCCTTGAGAACACTTCTTGCATCAAAATAAATAAATAAGGCGACAAAGGGTCACCTTGTCGTAGGCCTCTCTTGGACTTGAAAAAACCTTTATAAGCCCCATTCATCATCACCGAATACCAAGGGGACGCCACACATTCCTTCACCAAGCTACAAAATTTTTTTGAAAAGCCAAAGCTAGACAGAACATTTAATAAAAAATCCCAATGCACCCTATCATATACCTTTGCCATATCCAACTTTACAATCACATTACCTCCAGCTGTCTTCCTCTTCAACGCATGAACCATTTCTTGAGCAAGAGTTATGTTTTCAAAAATACTACAACCCGGAATAAATGCCCCCCTGTTCAGTTGAAATTAATTTAGGCAGAAAACCCGTCAACTGCTTCACCAAGATTTTCGAAACAATCTTGTAAGCCACAGAACATAGACTTATTGGCCTGAATTTCTCAAAACTCTTGGGATCCAACACTTTCGGAATTAAAACAATATAAGATGAAGTATAGAACCTTGGTAACAGAGAACCCGCAAAAAAAACCCTTGCGGCCTCGACCACCTCTTCTTTCACAATATGCCAACAAGAAATATAAAAAGAAGAACCATACCTATCCGGACCAGAGCTACTATGTTCTGGAATCGAGAAAACGGCCTCCTTCACTTCCTCTTCTGAAGGCCTGCGGCACAAACTGGAATTATCTTCCTCGGAGACTTCCAATCCCACAAGAGGAGAAAGATCTGCATGTTCAATCTGCGGCATATCTGTAAGGAAATTAGTGAAATATTCCACTGCCCCCAAGTGCACCTTATCTGCTGAATCCAACATAGTCCCATTTGCCAACCTCATATGCGAAATAACCGAACCACGCCTACGCTGTGATACAACCACATGGAAAAACTTGGAATTCTGATCACCTTCTTTTAAACACTTATTCTTTGCTAATTGGGCTAGACGACTCTCCTCCCTCTTCTCCCAAATATCAATCTCCAATTTAGTGACAATATAATCGGCTTCAATTTCTTCCGAAAAACCGGACTGCAATTGGGCTTCTAGTACTGCCATCCTCGCTTCTAGCTCCTATATATTAGTATCCACTCTCCCAGACACCGATTTATTCCATATCCTCAGCTCCATCTTAAGTGGCTTCAATTTTGCAGCCAGCTTAACCATTCCCGATCCCATCGTAGGTTGTTTCCATATCTCCTCTACCAACTTTTGAATGAACCATGAGAACACCACATTTTTTGGAACCGGAACGGAGAAGGCCCGTACCTAGTATTAACAAGGGTTAAACGAATCACCATAGGACTATGGTCATATGTCTTGCGTTTAATATACTCCATCTGCGCCAAATTAAAACGATCTGAGAAGGCCACATTCATAAGAACGCGGTCAAGCCTCGCCCACTTTCATGCAACCCCCTCCTGCCCATTACACCATGAAAGAGGGTTACCATGATAATTCAGCTCCACTAGACCACATTGATCAATACACAAGTTAAAATCACCCATAGCTTGAGCAGCTCGGGGACAACCCCCCACACGTTCCCGGTCCTCTCGTATAATGTTAAAATCCCCCATAACAATCCATGGATCTCCAGCAGCCCTACAACCAACCAGCTGCTCCCATAACTCTCTTCGATCCAACTGAGTACATTTAGCGTAAACGAAAGAAACCAACGTCTGTGTCCCATCTAACACAAACCACCCCGTAACCATCTGCGTTGACACACTAACAACCTCAAAATCATATGGAGCTCTCCACAAAATCCAGATTTTGCCCCTGCACCCTCATTAGAATAAAAACCATCAAAACCCAATGAACTAACTAAACACTGAAGTTTATCTAATCTCGCAAAAGGCTCAAAAAGAGCAACAATATATCCATTATTTTTTCGAATCAAACTACGCAGCACACGCCGAGAACTGCCCAACCCCCTTATATTCCATGCAATGATGGACTCAGTCATAGATTAAGTTTATTGAGACGGGAGGATACCCGCTGAGATTACAGAAGCACAATATATATATATATTTTTTTGCTAGCTTCACCCTGTTGCGAAACAGAGTCAGAATCATATCCTTTAGTTTTGGCCAAATCAAGAACATTCGCTTCCTCTTCCACATCAGTACCATACGAATCTGGTGGCTCTTCTACTGTAACCGGCTGTAGATGACACTCCATATCAAGCACCGCAGAGACCATCTCAGCTTGACCACGACCCCCACTACGCGGCGATTTATAAGCATCAACTAGAATCAAGTCCATATCAGAACCATCCCCCCGAGCAGCCTCAACCTCCCGCAGCATTTGGATTGAAGGTTGCTCTACCACCTCCTCCTTCTCACAGGGCTCCTCCACCATTTTCATGTCAATATTCACTCGCTCTCCTCTAAAAATTCTCTTTGTTTCCTCCCTAGGAACTACTACCTCTTTCCCATTCACTACTTCCATTGCAACCCCCATCTTCCTTCTGGACTTCCTTCGACCCATCTCCTAGAACCGCCTGCAAGCTCTTTTGTTTAGGAATCTCTTGCCATATTTTTCTCCCCACCCCTTTTGTCACATCACGTCCCTTACGCACAACTTCTTCACTAGCTCAACATACAACTGACGTATGACCCTGACGGCAGCACTTGGTGCAATAGAATCCAGGTCTTTCATACCGAACCTCCTGCCAAATTTTTTTGTTAGCCATTACAATAGGAAAACTTTGAACCGGTTCATCTGTCAAATCTATTTCCACACACATTCTAGCCCCCGAAGCTCTGGTTCTATGCAGCGTAGCATTATCAATCCCCAAAAACCGACCAAACCTTGTTGCTAGAATTTGTAGAAAATCCGCCCGATACATATGAAGAGGCAAGCCTGGCAGAAAAATCCACTGGGGCGCTAGCTTTGATTCTTTCCGCAAATCAAAATCCTTTGTCCATCGAAATAATCTGAAAACCGATCTAGCAATCAACTGTCCCTCTCGTGCCCAACCATGCAAGTAATCCCTTTCAGTCTGCATCTTCACCAAAACGTGATAGTCATCCATCAGACTCACCGTTGGAATCTCCAGTAAACCCCATGACTTAATAATCGCCAATCGTATATCATCAATCGTAGGCCTCATCCGCACAAACTTCAGAACAATAGCAAAATGAAAATCCTCTGCAGCCTTCGACATCTCTGGCTCCGTAAAAACGAAACCAGGCTCCCCGTCCACATCCACAGGGTATCTCATAGGGACCTTAAACGCTGAAGGTGTCCCCACCTTTGAAACAATCTGAACATAAGACAAAGCCCCTCCATCTCCTCCAGCAGGCCCTTCCGATGAAGGAAGGGTAGAGGGCACCGCCATGGGCTCGCCCTAGGCCAACCCCGAACAGGAAATGTGGATCGCTACAACCTCTCTCCACGTTTTTCGCTAATTCACTCTCTCACCACCTTATCGATGTAATTGCGACAATCTTTTTCAAAAAAATCCATGTATGAATGTTTTATTTTATGATGAGCATTTCATCACTCATGGTCATGATGAAGCATTGTGGTATTTCATATGTCTCATGAAAATTTTAAGGTCCATTGTTAGGTCTTATGCATTGGGATTGTAAAAACCCTTTTTGAAAGGAAAAGAGTAATTTTAAAAAAATAAGGTTTTTATCACCACCCTGAATGCTGGGACGGAGGAATGTCCTAGTGGAACTCCTCTGACCTCTTAGGAGTGTTTAAAATGGAGGGATACCCATGAGTCGACGAAGTACTATCGGTGGATCTCGAATGGTACCTAAAAGAAAAGGATACCGGAGCGAGATCGCACCTAAAGCTAGTGGGTGCACCTACGGTGAAGGTGAAATGCGAGCTGCCATATATGAAAGTCAAGACGTAGTCACCTTGGTCAAAGTGGCCAGTGGTTGATGCGGTAACTAGCAGGGAACACATGGTGCATAGTGGAGCCGTGAGGTATCCAATGTCATGTTATGTTTTGTTATAAGTCAAGAAACAATACGAGCTCATAAGTATGAAATGATGAAAGCATGTTTATGAAAGTTAAGGTTATCAAATGTTGTGTTTTTATACGAAGTCTTTGAAAGATTAAGTGCATACGTATAAGTTCATGTCCCTGCATTCATTGTTAAGTTTAGGTTCAAGCAGGATATCAGTTAAGGTTATCAATGAGTTCGATGTTGGTATTTCGTCACTAGACCCTCAGAAGATGTTTAGGTTCAAGCAGGATATGAGTTTTGTGTCAAGACATTTAGAACAAGCTAAGAATTATACTGTAGAGGCTATGGAGGTAGCCACGAAATTGGGTTTGATATAGACGTTCGTTCGTCTAGGGGAATATTCTTACATCTACTTGAGGATGGGACCCTAGCTCTAACCGATTCCACTTTTGAGAAAGGATTGTCTGTTTAAATTTTTAAGCGTTTGGTCCCTTGTTTTGGAAGTTCTTTAGAAACTTATATAAACTATGATGACTATTTGGAATTATGCAAAAGTATTGGGATCTTATGTTTCGGTACCATGACTAATATTTCCTTTAAATTGACTTAAGTTGACTTTCTGCTATGATATACTGTATACTGTTAGTTATCAGTAGGTGCATCGCATCTTATCTGTCATGTACGAGGGGTAGGTAACCATGCATATAAGGGTGGGCAGTGGGGGCTCGCCCCTGCATGGGCTGGCAGACAGCCTCACACCTCCCATGCGGGGGGGCAGGGCCCCCCGCCCCGTAGGAAGAATACCCAATAGGGGCTGGCTGACCCCAGCGAGGCCCCGCCCTGCCTCCCCATATATAAAAAATTAAATTTAAATATTTATGTAAATATTTATTAAATAAATATATTGTACATAGATATTTACAATTTGTTAAAAATTTAAAATTGTATTCAAGTTACTGGATTGCCTTGACCTCCTAGGCCAACCTTTATATAGGAGGTCAATGTAATATAATAGTTATACTTAAGCAATGTGGGTATCACCCCTACATACATACAAATACATTTGAAAACATTTACTACATATATATACATTTGAGAAGAGACTTTATAGTTTACCATAAAGCACTGTGTAGAAGAACATAACCATAGTCACTTACCTCGGTCATTGTGCAATTTAAGCTAATCGTGCATTTCTCCAAACCTTTCAACCGAACCTATAATAATTTAGATAATTATGTAAACTTTTTAAATCATTAATCATTATGCGTGCTATGTTTTATGCATGGGTCTCTTGGGTCGTCTAAGTCTCTTGGTTGTCACTATTCCTTGCCTATCACCATGTTTACTCGGTGTAATGCTTATGACATGCTCGGTTTAATGCTTATGTCATACTCAGCTTTGTGCTTGTGGCATACTTGATTTTAGGGCTTGGTCGAGCAATGCTTGCTTAGCTATAGGGCTTGTAACACGTTTGGTTTAATGCTAGCCAAGCAATGCTTGCTTGGTTTAATGCCCGCATGACTCTCTCTCTCTCTCTCTCTCTCCCTCCCTCTCTCTCTCCTATTTATACTAATATATCATGACATGCTTTAATAAAAGCCAGAACTAAAACATAAGTTACATAATCAACAACACAAATTAAAATCATTTACATGTTCTCATCCCAACAACAAACAAAATCAAATATTGGGGGCTTCTTCCTATTCCAAGTTGTGCTAAAACATAACTAGTCTCCCAAATTATCCAACCAACCCATCATCCATCATAATGTTATTTCTTTCCAACTACAACAACCCACATTTATAAGTTCCCATTCCAACAACAAAATAATTTTTTTTTGTGCCAACCAAATTAAATGTTCCCATTTCAAATTTCCAACAAGTTAACAAAAAAGAACCAAACTCCAAGTGCCATTCCAAGTTGTGCCTAAAGAAAAGAGGACAAGGTTAGTGAGGAAATAAAATACATCCACATAAATTTATAAAAATAATAAACAAAATTGAACAAACAACAACTACACAATTTTACAAATGCACCTCAAACCTCAGCCATCTTCATGTAGTATACTCGCAATGCTAGTGGTTAGTTCAACAAAATAAGATGTGAAAATATAAGAAATTTATATCACAAAATGAAAAAATCAAGATTATAACAAATCTTAAAAAAAATCTTTAAATATAATACCAAAGTCTAACTTATTAATGTTTGCATCATCAATTGTATCCGAATAACTTTGAATCAAGCATGTAGGAGTGGACATCAACCAGTTTTGTGCACATACAAGAGCCTCTACAGTTCTAGGAGCCAAAGAACTCCAAAACGAATCCAGGACAAGGCCTCCAGTGATAAATACTGACTTAGATGTTAAGGTGGTGATCTGAATGGCCAAGATATCTCTTGTCATTAGAGCAAGAACCGGATATTTAGTGGAGTTGACCCTCCATCAAATCAAAATGTTGAAACTCTCCATAGGAACCTCAACATCTTCTAACAAATACAGTTCAAACTTCGACTTACAGTCCATAAGGTTTCTGATTTCTGCTCTTTATGAAAGTTTCTCAAAAAGGCCAATGGATCAATTGTACAACTACTACCCATTAATGTACTACTCTCATTTTGAGTGTGAGTTGTAGTTGATTTGTAGACCCACTTGCGCCTACCACCGAACGTAACATATTTTTCATACAACAACTCCATATCCCTCTTGAGGAGTTCAACAAATTCCTCACCCCTCCCATTGCCCAGTGTTTAATTGAACCAATATACTTGAGTAACCAATTTGTACCATGGATAAAATATGACCGCAATAAACAATAACCTGTTTATCTTTTCAAGATCCGCCCAATATTTATCATACTTTGTTTTCATTCTAAAAGCCATTGAACTCAAGCATCGATTACTATTGTAAAAAACTATTTAAGTTTGCATGAGTATTAATAAGCTTTTGAAAATACAAATTCGATGTGACATATTGTATACCATATATATGCAATGTGACATTATAAAATACATGAAGAACCTTCATAAAGTTTCTAATAGTCTCCTAATCATTAGACCCAGGGGCTCCAAAACCCTTTTTCTAGACACATCTTAAGACAAATAAACTCATGAGTAAGGATCCTCATCAAGCAAGACTTAGAAGGCTTTTATATACTTCTCAACCACATACAACATAAGATAAGTTGAGTTCTATCTAGTAGGCATGTCAAAATACAGGAAACTAGAATATGGAGCTTTTGACCTATCAACATAAGACTTGAAAGTGTCAAGTCTTTGGGGAAAAGATTTCACATACTTAATCTAATTGAGAACCCTTAATATTGAGTCATCAATATCTTTTAAACATTCACTCACAACAAGGTTTAAAATGTGTGCAATATACCTCATGTGAATAAACTCGTGATTTGCAACACACGTCTCACTTTCTATTTTCCTTGTTCTCAACCAATCAATAGCAGAGTCGTTAGATGTAGCATTATCCACCGTAATTGTAAGAATTTTGTCAATGTCCCAGTCAAGCATACACTCCTCTAACTCTTTCCCAATCGTTACCCCTTGTGACCGCTAACCCGAGTAAATGTAACGATCCACTTATGTAACTTCCAATTACTATCAATAAAGTAAGCCATGACACACATGTAATTAATGTTTTAGGTAGAAGTCCAAGTGTCGATGGTCAACCCACTCTTTGTTTGGTTGTCAAAAATATTTTCTTCAAGCTATCTTCTCTCTCAAGAATAGTTTTATACAATCTCTCATCATTGTAAAACGAGAAAAAGAAAAAGAAAATCTATAAAAGATACTACTTTAGTTAAATACACAAGATATATATGAAACTAATTTTTTTTTTTTTTTACCAGATTCCTTCTTTTCTTGAAGGTTAATAGTTATCAATTCTATTCTTAATATAGATTATTTGTTCTCATATATTATATTAGAAGTAAGGAAAATGCTAATGCCACAAACGTTTGGTCCTGAGGGCAGATCCTGACTTACATGGCTCCAGCCACGAGGCCTTTTTTCTAAAAAAAGAAAAAAATTTCCCTTCTCTGTTGGCAAATCCCTTCCCTCCCGTCCCATCCCTCTCATTTTCTCTCAAAGTTCAAACCCTAGAGCTCGCCTCCATTTCTCTCGAACACCAAGCCCTCTCATTTTCCTTCAAATTATTGCAATCGCTCGCCTCTGCCCCTCTCATTCTCCCAAATTTTGAACCCTAGCAGCTCTGCCCAAGGCCATTAGACATTCGTTTTCCCATAATACAGTCGACTGTTGGAACAAAATAGATCTATTACCAAAAGTTCATGTTCAATGCCCCCTACCCTCTTCACCGGGGAGCTTTTGACTAGTTCACTTCGAAAACAAACGTAGAGAAAAAGAGAGAGAGAGAGAGAGAGAGAGAGATCTTTATGATCCACTTCGGGTTTTCTTCAGTACTACAAAATGGTTGCTAGAACCCCACCAAAGCATAAGAAAATGGGAGCCCTTCTCAAGATGGTATTCCACCGTGCTCTTTGATAAATCATAAAGCAAAATTGTTGTAGTTTCTTGGTTTCTTGAAAAACTTGGGGAAAGAGCAAAAAATTCCATCTTGGTTATCAAATTTAGTAATCGCTGGGGTTCAGATCAATAGAATGTTCATCTCCATTAAACTATACGAGCCTATAACCCACGCAATGCTCTGATTGTTATTTATACTAAATTTTATAAATCTAAATAGTTGATTATATATAATCACTACTACAACTATTAAAAAAATGTATATGAAATATATATAAAATGTAAAATGCGTATATAAAAGAGTTCATTTTATCAATAGATATTTCTTGGAGAATCCCTATTGCCTATATAATTTGTCGAACGACTGATTGTCGAACGACACTTTTTTTCTGCACCGGCTTATGTTGCACCAACGTTGTCAGAGATTTAGGCACATTAAAGATAATTTTTTCTTCAATATATATTTTATTTGAACAAAATGGAAGAGTGTCAAATAATATATTTAAAAATTACATGTAGTACTAATAAATAATTTTTTTTACTTATTTTATTTTTTCCAAAAAATTAGTAAACTGGGTAATTTCCAAAAGGCTCAAAATGATAGTGAACTGTAATATGTTTGAAGGATATTTGTTGTTTACGGTTTCTTATTCTTCTTTGTTTAGGAATGAAAATATGATATAAGATAGTAGGAAGTTGTACCTAATGCATTAAGATAGACTTGTAGATATGTGTTACACATGTAAATGCAAGTTTTAAGATATATGGTATTGACGACATTGATCCAGACATAAAGGGCACATTGCCTCTAATAAGATTAATTGGTATAGACCATAAATTAATATAATTGATCAAATTACAATTAGTTTTCAACGTCTCTATCAAATTGAGCGTACTTTAGAATAATATGAATTATAAATGGTTATAAAATAATTATAAAGATACCATTACCCATCTCTCAACGTGTTGAAAAGCTCTACAGTTTGCTAATGATAATAAAAATAAAATGTAAAACACTGGTGTTGTTTGATAGGAGGGAAGCAGAACAGAAGAAAATCTTGAAAAGAGAAGACCCCATGACAAACCTCACAACATGCAAACCCAAAGGAAAAAAAAACCCATCTAACATAAAAAAAAAAAAAAAAAAAATTATAATTTTAAAAAAATGTTTAAATAACAAAAGCAATGAATAGAAAAAGAAAACCAACAAATAGAAACAAAAAGCCAATCTACTTTGTTCATTCACCCCATGTTTGGGGACAATTTCAACAATTTGCATGTATTATTTGAAAGAAGGAACTAGGGAACCATTTCGAAAAGACAAAACCTATGATTTCAAAAGACAAAATTGCAGAAGACAAAATTGATTTCTGACTATTTATTGCATTTCTAACTATTTACTACTTTAATACTTCTCAAGCAGGATTAAAAATCCAATAACATGGAGTTCATTTCATAACATACTACTTCATAAAGGGCATTGTGAGCCATTAAAGTTAAAAAAATCACAGTAAAATACCACAATCTTGGGGCACGATACATAATGCAAAATCATCTTGCCTGTGTGAAAGGTGTTCTACATTCATATTTCAAATGGATTAGAAAAAATCATTTAAACTTCGCACACCAAGTCCTAGAATAAATTAACATGAATAAAAGTAAAGTAGTAGATTTTACAATATGTCTAAACTATCACCGTCTATGTATGATGATTGCCATATATCAATGCATACCAATGCATTTGTAAGTAACCAAAATTAACATTCTGGGAAACAATAAATCACTAACTATTACAGCATCTGAAACAAAAATTGGTCACAACACTTCCACACCCGAACCACAGTTTAATGCAGAAATATACAGTGGCTTGGCCTCATGGTCGAAGTGGCATTGATTTGAGAGAGAGTGAGCAGAGAAGAAAGTGAAAGAAAGAAAAGTAATTTTTCAAGATATATATGGTTTATTTTTTTTTTTCTCAATCGGTGTCCTGAAAGACCGTTATTCTTTCAATCAGTTATTTTTTCATGCATTTGGGTTACCTAGTTAACTGATTGGAAGACGTCATTTGGATTTTAACCCAAGTTCACTGGAAATTAGTTCCAAAAATGAAAAACTTGGTAAGCCGAACTAGACAAAATGGTCCTCCGATACAACTGGATCCCACACGATCCAACTCTTACCTCCGAATTCGACTCCACCCAGCAAAAAATCTTCCCATATTTTTCTACTCCAATCTAGGAACCTCTGAGCAAACACCGATCAATCACCAATCGACTACCTCAGACACCTATAAAGAAAAATAGAAATAATCTAAAATTAACATAGAATGACTGAAAGATTTAGAACCTAGAACTTATATTGGAAAGGAAATTAAAAAGGCATGCATTTTGAAGAGAAAAATATTACCACCCAATGAAGACGACCCAAATGGGAAGTTTGAGAGAATTTAACATCTAAGAAGAGGCATAAGAAGAAGAAAGAAATTATTAATTACTCACAAAACTTCGGATTGAAGTTTCTGTCACGGAGCCAAGGTGAAATCCGTCATTCGATATTTTCTTTAGAGAGCGAGAGAGTGCCAGAGAGGGACTTGTGGAGGGCTTGACCTTTCATTGCTCTCATGTGCTTCTATTTTCCAGGTTTTCATTGGCTTGTTCATTTCTCTTTGGATTGGGTTTCTTTCTAAAGTTTTTGGGCTCTCAGATTTTTTTTAGAATTTTCTTTCTAAAGTTTCTGTTTTATCGTGTAAAGCATGTAAATAAAGTAAAGCGTGTGTAAGCTTGCATGCAAATAAAGCCCAAAGCCCAAAAATATCACTACTGCTCAGTCCCTCAGGCAGTGCATGTCTCGCCTTCAGCCCACAACAAGCCGACCCAAACCCCTTTCCAGCCCAGTGCCTCCGACGAAACAATAGCTCCACAACATACTAGCGTTTTACCCCAATGGCCCAAGACACCTTCAATGGCCCAACAATTTTTCAAGCAGATCAGCAATGGTCAAGTGAAACTAGCTTCGCAAACAAAACCCAAACAACCCAATGATCATTCACAGAATTCCCAAATGAAAAAACCCTAGCCAACCCTCACCTCTCAAAGAAAAAAGTTCCAAAGAAGAGGAAGGAAACTCCATCGGGCAGCAGAACACGCTCTCTTCCATTAATTTGTACTACTCAGTTCACTGGTACTACTCAGAATGCTGAAGTGGATTTTCAGTTGAGATCTCAAGAAGAGATCATTAATTTGTTGAGGAAAAATTTGTTGGCAGCACAAGGAGTTATGAAGCAACAATATGATAAAAAACATACACCCCGAGAATTTCAAGTTGGTGATATGGTTTATTTGAGACTTCATAAATACAAGCAACATAGTGTGGCTTATCCTGTTAATTACAAGTTGGCACCAAGATTTTTTGGCCCATTTAAAGTTTTACAGCGTATTGGTGATGTAGCATACAAGTTAGAATTGCCTTCAAGTGCTTCAGTCCACCCAGTATTTCATGTATCTTCCTTGAAGAAACATGTGGGATCAACATCTGTGTTATCATCTGCATTGCCCATGTTAGATTCCCATGGAGGATTCAGAACTGAGCCTGAGTTAATTTTGCAAAGGAGGATGCGTGCATTGAATAACAAACCTCATATTGAATTGCTTGTTAAATGGAAGGGTGCACCAGAGGAGGATTCATCATGGGTCCCTATGGAGCAATTGAGATGTCTATACCCTGACCTTGTGGGCAAGGTCTTTTGAAGGAGAAGGGTATGTAAAGGGTGTTGAAGCAGAATGAAGAAAGGAGTTGGAAGTTGAAGTAGCGTAAGAGGCTTTAATTGTACATGTGAGGAGCATGTGGTCATTAAGTGAGAAATTACTGTGATGCCCTTATTGTAACAGAAATACCAGATTTAACAGAATTAGTTTAGCTTTACGTGTATAAAAAGCATACGGAAGTAATGAAAGAGGCATTGAAGAGTTTTATGCAATTTCTGCATTCTTGGAGGTACTGGTTCCTTGAAAACCAGAGTTATATTCTTTCTTTCTATCATCTTGCATCATATTCTTTCTTGTTTCTCTTGTTTCACAATTCTGCTGCAATTCTATAATTGGGTTCTTGACAAAGAAACCAGCTACTGGATGATGGCACTGAAGCCCCCTTGGTTTAGCCAAGCAAGAAAACTGGAGCAAATATGTGGGTATCTCGAAAGGTCCCAAAGAAGCACAGATTCTCCCCTTACTTTCTAGAAGACGTAGAACAATAAGGTAAGTCCTTCAACTCTCCAGTCATGAATCTCTTCCCTTGAAATCCAATGACCGAAGAGGCAAGGTCAAAATTGCCCTCAGAACAAATATGGAGATCCTCACTTGGAATTGCAGGGGTATTGGTCGACCTCGTGCAATTAGAAATCTAAGGCCAATATCAGGACCCATAATCTTGATGCAATATTTATGTCTGAAACCCTCTTACATGATGTAAATACTGCTATTGTTGTTTATAGATTAGGATTTTCCCATTTTGTTTATAATCCCCCTATTGGGAAATGGGGTGGGCTTTTGTTTATAAGGCATGATGGTGTAGATGTTGAAACTGTTTTTATTTCCAGCAATGTAATAGCTATGTTAGTCTACTCTGACCCCTCTCATACTCCATGGTTACTCACTTTAGTTTACTGCCCAGCTCAGAAAAGTATAAGGGCAGGTTTGGGGGGTGAGATCAGAATTTTGTGTTTTGTTTTAAAGTTTAAAATATTATGTTTTAATATTATTATTGTTTTGGGATTTGAAAAAGGTGTATTGAGATTTGAAAAAGTTGAATTGTTTATTATATTTTGTATGGAGATTTGAAAAAGGTGTAATGATGAGATGAGATGAGATGAGAATTTTGTGTTTTGTTTTGTGTCCCAAACCTGCCCTAAACCTAACTTCTGGAACATCTTGAACACTCTCTCTGAAAATTATCCTGGACCCTTGCTTTCCATTGGTGATTTTAACTCAATCCTAAAACAATATGAAAAATCAAGAGGAAGGCCTTGTGCAACAACTTCGTCTCTCAATGATCTGCCTTTATACATGGAGCAACAAGGCATGGTTGACTTAGGTCACACTGGTCCCCTTTACACTTGGACTAATAACAGACATGGCCTTAATAACATTAGAGAAAGACTTGATCATGGTGTTGCTAATATTCATTGGAATAATCTCTTCCCGAATGCAAACATCAAAACCCTTCCTAGGCTTTCCTCTGATCATCCTCCTATTTTACTAGACACATCAAACAACCACCAAGGAAAAAAGTCTTTCAAATTTGAAGAGTTTTGGATTAGAGACAATTCCAGTTTTGAAGTGGTAAAATCAGCTTGGTCAACACATGTGACTGGTTCTCCTGCTTTCATTCTTACCAAAAAAGTCAAAGCCAAGAAACTTGCATTGAAAAATTGGAACATTAATTGTTTTGGTCACATCCAAGCTGCCATCAAGAGTCTCACCTTAAAACTCAATGACCTTCAAAATGTGCAACCAACTCCTAATAATATCATCATGGAAGAGATCACCAAAGAGAACATTAATGAGCAACTTAGAGAGAAGAATCCCTTTGGTGCCAAAAATCTAGAAACACTTGGTTAACAACTTCTGACCTTAACACCAAGTATTTCTATAATTCCACTATCATTCGGCAAAGAAAGATAATATCAATTTTCTGAAATTAGAAGATAGTCATTGGACCTCGGATCTCTCTATTATTAGGGAAAAATTCTGCAATCATTTTCAAGGATCTATAGCCCCATTAATCCTGATATTCTTTGAAACCCTCTTACTTAGCAAAATTTCTGAAACAAAAAATGAATTTCTTTGCAAAATACCTACTGAGGAGGAAATTTTAAACACAATCAAACAAATCCCTTCCACAAAGGCCCCTGGTCCCGATTGTTTCACTGGCCTCTTCTATAAGCATTATTGGACCATTATAAAGGATGATCTTTAAGAAGCCATCAAAAACTTATTCATTCATGGAAAAATTCTAAAAGAAATGAACCACACGAATATTACTCTTGTTCCCAAAATTGAAAATCCGCATGTAGTTCATCACTTTTGACCCATCGGTCTTTCTAATGTTAGCTATAAGATTATTGCAAAAATCCTAGCTAATAGGCTAAAGACCATTCTTTCCAGTCACATATCACCTTATCAAACGGCCTTTGTCTCTGGTAGGCTCATTAAGGAAAATACCATTCTAGCCCAAGAAATCTTCCACCATTTGGAAAAAAAAAAAAAAGAAGAGGCAAAATGGGTAATATGGCAATAAAGATTGATATGGAAAAACCTTTGACTTTATGGAGTGGTCTTTCATACTCTATTTTTAAATCTCTAGGATTTAGTCAAACTTGAATCATGTGGATTAAGGAGTGCATCTCTACAGTTTCTTATTCAATCATCCTCAATGGTACTCCAATTGGTTTAATTTATCCTGGTAGAGAGGTATTAGGCAAGGAGATCCCCTATCTCCATTTCTGTTTATCTTAGGCAGTGAGGTGCTCTCAAAATTAATTCTTAGAGAAGAAAACATGCAAAACTTGAAAGGGATCAATATTTCAAGTAGAGGTCCCACCCTCTCCCATCTCCTTTTTATTGATGACCTAATACTTTTTGGTGCTACAACTGTTAATTATGCTCAAGCATTTGCAAGATGTCTTGAAATCTACTCTTCTTGGTCTGGTCAAAAAATCAATTTTAGAAAATCATCCATTCATTTCAGTGATAACACTCACAATAGAATCAAAGGAGAGATAAAAGAAATCCTTAACTTCAAATCCTCTCCACCAAAGTTGAGATACCTTGGCCTTCCCCTTTTCATCCAAGCCTCCAAAGTAGTTTTTTTCAAAGATATCCAAGAAATGATCCAAAATAAGTTGCAAGGTTGGAAAACAAAGATTTTGTCTCAAGTTGGTAGAACACCCCTCATTAGGACTATTGCTAGTACCATTCCCTCATATTTCATGTCTACTATGTGGGTACCAAAGTCGTCCACAAAAAAAAAAGGATACTTCCTTTAGAAGATTCTGGTGGGGAACTGAATAAAAAAGCTTACACACCCAAATCTTGGAAATCCATTTGTCAACCCAAATCTTTAGGAGGATTAGGCCTTAAAAACATCTATTTTTTCAATTGAGCCCTAATTTCAAAATTTGCTTGGAACCTTATAAGCAATTCAAGTGGTCTCTGGAAAACCTTTTTGGTTAACAAATATATGAGAAATACTTCTTTCTTTGAAGTGAACTCCATGCCTACTAACTCCTGGTTTTGGAAAAGGCTCCTAAAACAAAGAGACTTCATCAAATCAAGTTGTTGCTTCCAGATTAATAATGGCATCACAGCCAGAGCGTGGTTTGACCTGTGGATCCCTTCTTGCAAACTTTCTCACCACAACCAAATCAAAACATTCCTCCCATTGACCCCACTCTAAAAGTCTCGGAATTAATGTTGGAAGAACCAAGGAGATGGAACACTATTCGCCCTCTTTACTGCTGATATTGTTAATGAAATTAAAAAAATCCCTCTTTCTCAGTACAACTACTCAACTGTGGAGGACAAAATCAAATGGGTTCATCATTCATTTGGAAACTTCTCGGTCAAATCAGCCTATGCAGCTCTGATTAATAATTTTCATTACGATCCCATTTCTCTACCTAATGAAATCTGGAAAAAACTTTGGAAGTTAAAGATGCAAGATAGAGACTAAAACTCATTCTTTGGAAAATACTTCATAACATCTTGCCAAATAAATCTCTTCTAAAAAGAATTCTTTCTCTAGAAGATGAGCAAATTCTTTGCCCTCTGTGCAATGTAGGAGAGGAAAGTTTCACACATCTCTTTCTTAGTTGCCCTTTCTCTAGGATTCTTTGGAGAAATTCAAAATGGCCCATAAACACTGCCCGAATTGCTTCATCAGAAATCTCTTGTTGGATCAAAACAATTCTCAACCCAGAAATAGAACTAGCCATTCTAGAAAATGAAGTTCAAGAATTCCAACTCTTTGCTACATTGGCAATGGACATCCTTTGGTTTACTAGGAACCAAGTCATTCATAACTCTTTTTCCCAACCATTGATCAATATACATTTCAAGAGTTTTCAAGTCCTGTAAAGAATACAAGCAAGCATGGATTTTGAAATAGCATCATGAAGAGACAATCTCTACATGAACGGCTTCCAGAAGGCTTCTTTTTGCTATCCTTTGATTTTGCAATCAGAAGCTATGGTAGTGTTGCAGCAGCAATCTACCAAACTAAAACCGGAACCCTAGTTGTTGTAAACATTGCATTTTTGCACAGCACAAATCCAAATGTAGGTGAAGTTGCAGCAGCCCTGTTAGTAATTCAAGAAGCACATGACAGATATCTAGGAAAAATTTTCATTCAAGGAAACTCAAAGCAGGTTGTTCAAGCCACAAAAAATGCAAAGCAACCTACAAATTGGAAAATGCAATCCATTATTAGGGACATCAAGCACCTTCTGAGCAATTTTGAAGATTGGAAAATTAAAAAATGTATCGATCTCAAAATCGATGTGCGCATAATATTGTGCAATGGGCTGCTTCCAACTATCTGTATCGAAGCATACCCCTCATTTCGATTCCTCAATGTCTTTTAAGTTTTTATAGTGGAAATGACCCTCCTTTCTTATTTGTATAATTACCTAAGAACTTATTATATTTCAGGTTATTATAATATCAATGAATAAATCTTGCTTAGGAAAAAAGAAAAAAGAAAAACGTGTGTATATAGTGTAAAGCATGTAAATAGATTGACTCCCTGAAAATGCGGTGTGAATGCCAAGTAGGAAGTTAGAACTTGACTTTTATATAATTAAATAGATAAATTTTAAAGTTCAATTTTTTTTCCATTTCCTTCGTGAAGGGGAGAGGTGTATGACTAGATTGCCGGAGCCAGCATAGCCTAAATCCACGTCAGTCGGGATCCAACAGATTTAAACGGTCAATAAAGTATGCAAACAAACAAATAATTGCAGTGCCTGCGCTGTAGCAAGCAGTAGGAAGAAGGGTTCGTAGAGGAAAGTATCAATATTTTAAGTCAAACGCCTTCATTATACCATTTCGCAACACCCACCTGCTGCGTTATATCTTCCCTGTTCTATGCGTCAAGCTCTCCCTCTCTCACACACACAGTCTCTCTCTCTCTCTCTCTAATTTTTCGAAAGGATCAATGGCTAACAGTAATCTACCCCGAAGAATTATTAAGGTTCACTTTCCGATCTTTGCCGTTCTGTCTCTCTCTATCTCTCTCTGTATGTTTGTACATACATAAATGCTCTTACACGCGGTTTTGATTTTGGTTCTACGTGATTTTGAAAATGGACAGGAAACCCAGCGGCTCCTCAGTGAACCAGGTCTCTCTCTCTCTCTCTCTCTATATATATATATATATATTATTTTAAATAATGTCTATTTTCTTATGTGTTTTGGGTCGCTGAATCTGAAATTCTACAATTTGGGTTGGTGGCTTTACTTCGACAGTGATGGTAATTTGGGTTTACACATAAATGCTATCGAAAACTATGCTTATCGTTGAAGAGTGCCTCTTGATTCGCTGTTTTGTTTCATTTGCTGGGGTGAGCCCCTGTCAAGGGAGAAGAAATGTAAACGACATTTATTTTCGTTTGTGAAGTCTTGATTAATATACGAAAATTGCAATACCTGGCTTGGAGAACGAATTAATTCCCGGTTTTGGTACGATTTCCCCTGGCTCTTCGTGGCCTGAGATTATTAGAAGATGTTTGTCCTGTGGTATTTTGACATGGGTAATGCTAGATACAGTCTTGAATTGTGGAATTCACGCCTACTTCCTTTGAAAAAAAAATGAGGTCCATCATTAAAAAAAAAATTTATTTTTTCATGTGGTCCCAGATTTACTTATTTTTTTCAAAAGGAGTGTGCGAGGTTGAACACCCAAAGATTGTAAATATCATTTCTCTTTTGACATCACATTTTATTTTGTTTTCTTTTCTCATAAGAATAGTAGATTATAGTGAGGCAGAGAATAGTAAGTGGCATATCAAGGACAGCGTTTGGGAAAACATGGTCACAGGTTTATTTCTTTGCATTTTGCCCCTACCCAAACATTGTAACATTTTCCATGTTTTCAAAACATGTTTCTGTGCTGATTTGGGATAGTATACCTCTCAAACAAGCAACAGAATATGCTAGAGTATGCTTGAATGTTAGACTATGGACAGAGTAACAGACACCAAAATCATCATTTTGCTGACAATATTATTTGACATGAGACTCAAGGTACATTTGGTATGCAAAAAAGATCCGTGGAATGGAATAACTATTCCTAATTCATCTATAGTTTGGGTAGCTTTTGATGACAAGGAAAAGATATCCCTAAAAAATGAGGATTACCTATTCCTCTAAAACAATCAGAGGAATAGCTATTCCTAGGGTATTAGAATAGGATTTAAAAAAAAAATCTTAAATTAAAATTAAAACACAAATTGTTGAAATACACCCACAGAAATGGCAGAAATAGATGAGAGGAAATGCACTTTTTACCCCCAATGACATCAGGAATGCCTAGGCCGCCCCCAATGATAGTCAAGGGTGGCTGGTCGCCATGTTGTATTTTTGAAAAAAATGGTTGAAAAATAAAAGAGGGGTATTTTTAGGAAAAGACTTTTGGATTTGGGTATTAAGTTACCTCGTATATGCCATCTTGTGTACTTGGGCTATGCCTATTCTTATTAATACAATCATTTACTTATATAAAAAAAGTATTTTAGAAAATGACATTGTATATTGCCACCAAACAAAGGCATAGGAATGGCATTCCTATTCTTTTGGGAACATTAATGGACATTCCCCTTACCAAACCCACCCTATGCCATCAGCCAAACCGCCTCAGATCAGGTGTGCCCAAAAGCTTATTTTGTTCTACTACTTTTTCAAACACTCTCTTTAGAATTTTTAGTATACCCAAAGTTCAATGTACTTGTTCGTATATATAGCAAAGCAAATGGAAAACAAACCACTTCATGCACTAATTACAGAGTAGGATGCCTGCCCTAATGCAATTTTATTTAAGCTTGTGTTGGGGTCACAATATCTTTCTATCCAGAAGATCATATGTATCAAGGTAACATCATTTGACTGGTTTGTAAGCAACCTATGTACCTTAGCAGTTTATTCAAATGAGTTCAGTTTAGGTAGTGGTACATTTGAATGCTGGAACTTCAATGCTCTAACAGCTCGAGTAAGCCTTCTTTAGTTGTTCTCATTAAATTAATTCTAATCAAGGGCTTACATGTACTTTAGCATGCTTTGTGAAATTTGTATGCAGTTCCCAGACATTTTAATGTTGGAGCTTTAATGTTCTCATGGCCCAATTAAGCATTCTTTAGTTATTCTTGTTAATGTAATTCCATTCAGAGGCTTACATGTATTAAGCATGCTTTGTGAAATTTGCATGCAGCTCCTGGAATAAGTGCCTCTCCTTCTGAGGACAACATGAGATATTTTAATGTTATGATTCTTGGTCCAGCTCAATCTCCTTACGAAGGTAATTAACATATGAAAAAGTAATCTTTTCTAGTAAGCTATTTAATGTCCAGCTCCTATTATGATTTTCTTCTTTTTTTTAATGTCCAGCTCCTGTTACTATATAATGTAAGCTATTTAGTAAGCTAAATATTTAATGTCCAGCTCCTGTTGAGATTTTCTTTTTTCTAGTACGCTATTTAATGTTTGAAAAAGTAAATCTTTTTTTTTACTTATGAGCTTCAGGGGTCAGAATAGTTATGATTGTCTCTTGTTCTGTGAATTCTTATGACACAAATAACATAACAGCTGATAGTATCCTCCAGAACTTTTTGGATCGTACAGAATTTAGGAAACTACGTAAATGGATTTGTTGTCGCTTGGTTTCTTGTATTAGTTTCTGTTTCACATACTGGTACATGGTGTAATATCATTTTTTATATATACATAGGTGGAGTTTTCAAGTTAGAATTGTTTCTATCTGAAGAGTACCCAATGGCAGCTCCCAAGGTAATATGATATTTAGATTTCTTTTCATGCTGTTTAATGCTATCTTTTTGAGCTTCTATAGTTGCTTGTCTTGTTTTTATGAAGGCATTCATTCGCCTTTTCTTGCTTAAGAGTTCAGATACTGTTATATCTGCTGTTTCAGGTGGTTGCCTGTTTGAAGAGAGGGCATATTTCTTAAATTGATTTTTGGCCCTCACGCCAAGGATTTAATGTAGGGTTTTTAAATTCTTTGGTCATCTAAAATAAGCAAAATGCTTGGTACACGGGGGTAATGGGAACAGTACATTCACTTTTCACAGGAACAGTAAATGTACATGTGAGGTAATCAAAATGCCTTAAATAATCTGAAAGTTTGGAATAATATCTGGAGTATGGATAAACTTGATAGGTTTTTCTGCCATGGATTTTTTCGTGCATGCTTATTCGTTAGCATGCTACATACAAGGTCAAGAAATGTTGGCTCAATGATTCAGTTACCAAAACAGTTAATAGGGTTTGAATGTCCATTTACACCATAAAACAGTGAAAATTGAGATTTTTGAGGCTTGCCAAAATAAAAATAAAAATAAGAAACAGAGAGAGATAATTGAGGCTTGTAAATTCATTCTGATGAATTACTAGTGTAGAAACATATGGGAAAAGATCATCATCTATTTCATTGATGTACAAACATATATATATACACTACATACAATTGACACTTATACCCTCACACACTTGTACTAATTACAAACATGTCATCTAACACTCCCCTTTAAGCTAGGGCATATATATCATATAAACGTAGCTTGAAACAAATAAGTTTTAACCAACTCCAACACAAAGACTTAGTAAACACATCTGTGAGTTGATCGGCATACTTCACAAAAGGTGTAGCAATGTCACCACTTAGTATCTTATCTCGAATGAAGTCACAATCAATCTCTATATGTTTAGTCCTTATGGAACACAAGATTAGAGGCAATATGCACTGTGGTTTGATTATCACAAAATAACTGAAGAGGGGTAGGAGCTGGAAACCCAATCTCATGAAGGAAGTGTTGCAACCATGTCAGCTCACTAGTAGTGTGAGTCATTGCCCTATATTCAGCTTTTGCACTAGACCGAGCTACTACTGCTTGTTTCTTACTCTTCCATATAACCCAGTTACCTCTTACAAAGGTATAATATCCAGTAGTCGATCTTCTATCTGAAGGGGATCCTGCCCAATCAGCATTTGAAAAGGCTTCAACCCTAAGATGTCCATTTGGTTGATACAGTAATCCAAAGCTAGGTGCTCGCATAAGATAACGAAGAATATGAATTATAACATCCTAATGTGAGACCTTAGGTGTTTGTAAAAATTGACTCAGTACATTCACTGCATAAGAGATGTTTGGTCTAATGATAGTGAGATGATTCAATTTCCCAACAAGTCTTTGATACCTACCTGGATCTCCAAACAACTTCATTTCCTCTTTCAAGAATTTACAATTTGGGTCCTGATAGGTCGTACACCCAACATGCCGGTTTCTTCCAAAAGATCAAGTACATATGTCCTTTGAGATAGGTTGATACCCTCTTTAGATCTACTAACTTCAATTCCATGGAAATATCTAAGTTTGACCAAGTCTTTTGTCTGAAACTGATCATGTAAACACTGTTTCAGCCTAGCAATTCCAGTAATTACAATGTTGTCCACATATACAACTAACAAAATGTGACTTGCATCACTATGTAGGTAAAATACTGAATGATCTGTTTGGCATCTATGGAGACCAAATGCCAATATAAATCAGAAAAATTCCCAAATTATGCTCGAGGAGATTGTTTCAAACCATATAATGGCTTTTTTAACTTGCATACAGTACCTCGATACTCCCCCTGAGCAACAAACCCAGCTGCATGCTCCATATCAACACTCGAACAGAGCAGATTTTGGCAATCGGGGAGAAAGTTTCCTCGTAATCAATGCCATATGTTTGAGTGTAACCCTTAGTAACCAAGCGGGCTTTCAGACGTTTTACAGAACCATCAAGATGAAATTTGATTGTATATACCCATTTACAGCCAACAGGTTGCTTATCAGGTGGTAGTGGAACAAGATCTCATGTCTCATTATGGTGAAGGGCATCCATTTCATCTTTCATAGCTGTCCTCCATCCCGAATTAGATAAAGCATCCTAAACTGTCTTAGGAACATAAAATTTTGAAAGTTGAGAGGTAAAACATGAGAATGAAGGAGATAAGACATGATATGAGACAAATGACTAATCGGATGTTGAGTCACACAAGATCGAGTACCTTTGCAGAGAACAATAGGTGGAGAGTTTGAAGTACTAGGCGTGTAAAAACTAACCGGAAAACCGGACCGGTCCGAAAATCTGGTCCGGGACCTGGTCCCTTAATTCCAAAAGCGACCGATTCTGGTTTTATGCTTTTTAGGACCGGACCGGACCGGTTCACTATATTATATATTTTTAATTGATGTTTTTAATATTATATATAATATTTTTTATATTATATAAATTATAATTATATAATATATGTAATTATATAAATTATAATTATATATAAGATAATGTTATAATTTATAATTTTATGTTATAATTTATAACATAAAATTTTAATCTTAAACATAAAAATTTATTTGATCATATGCTTTAAACATAAAATATATATATTAATAACATTTTATAGTAGTTTTTTTTTTTATTTTTTTTTTATAGCAGAATTTTTTTTTTTACATTACATATTTTTTTTATAAAGACTTTTGTAAATAGTAACAGATTTTTAATAAAACAGATTTTTTAAAACAGTTTTATTTTATTTTATTTATTGTTTATTTTTATAAACAGATTTTTTATGACAAATTTTTATTTTATTAAAATCGGAAAACCGGACCGGAATCAGTAAAACCGAAGGCACTGGTTTAGGAGGGTAACCGGTGCGTAATCGGTTTTCGAAAATGCAAAACCGTTGCATACCGGTTCGGTACTAAATTTTGTCCAAAACTGGACCGGACCGGACTGGTTCCGTCCCTATCGGAAGCCGCGAGCAACGCGAGTAAACCTGTAAAGGAATTGGGGTAGTGGGTGGAGGTGGAGGACCGACGACAAGAGGGGAAAGTGTAAGAGTAGGTAATGGTAGAGGATTATACTTAACACTCGAAGCCGTTTTGGAGAAATAGGTTGTGGAGTCAAAAAAGGTAACATCAACACTCGTGAAGTAGCGTCTAAGTACAGGACTATAATAACGATATCCTTTTAAAGTTCGAGAATAACTAACAAAAAAACACTTGGTAGAACGTGGATCAAGTTTATCAAAACCTGTGCCAAGGTTATGAACATAGCAAACACACCCAAAACTTTTTAGAGGAAGGGTAAATAGTGAAGATGAAGGAAACAAGATAGAGAAATGAGAGAAACTATCGAGAACTGATGAAGGCATACGGTTAATAAGGTGACAAGCAGTAAGAATACCATCACTCCAAAATCGTTTAAGAACATGCATGTGCAGTAAAAGTGCTCGGGTTACATCTAACAAATGACAATTTTTGCATTCAGCTACCCCATTCTGTTGGGGTGTATAAGAACATGAAGTTTGATGAAAAATTCTTTTGCTACTTAAGTAACAAATGCACTAGATATCTCCAGCATTATCAGAACACAAAATCTGAACCCTTTTGTTAAATTGAGTTTTAATTTCTTTCCAAAATACTTTGAATATGGAAAGAAGTTCAGATCTTGCCTTTATCAGAAACATAAGAGTAGTCATTAATAAATGTGACAAAATACTGAAATGTGTTTGATTCAATGTTGATTGGTCCCCATATATCAGAGTGAACCAATTCAAAAAGACTTGAGGCTCGTTTATCAACTCAAGGTATAAACGACACACGATGATGTTTACTAATTTGACACGCTTCACAAGGAAAGGGAGACACATTTCCTAGATTCCTAACCTGACGCTTCAAAAGGAAAAGAGAGGGGTGACCAAGACGACAATGCCATTCATAATAAGCAGATGATATGGATGTAAGGGCTCGAGGGGGTGACTGTTTAACAACAAGATAATACAAGCCACTAGCTTCATGCCCTGTACCAATCTTGTTTCCCGTCTTGAGATCCTGAAATACACATGAAGAGGGATAAAAGGTTACTGAACATTGAAGATTTTGGGTAATTTTACTGATGGACAGCAAACTAATGGGACAACTAGGAGCATATAGAATAGATGACAAGGATATAGAGTTAGTGAGCTTAGTGGATCCACTACCTATAACTTTAGCAAGAGTAACACTTTTTGGAGATGTTACAGTATCTAACTTAGATAAGACAGAGGACAGACCAGTCAAATGTTCATTCGCTCTTGAATCAATGAGCCACGGATCTTGAGTGGATGAGGCAAGACATGCGGATGCTAGACATAAGTGGGTAAGAGTAGCTGTGGAGGATGAAGTCCGTGTGTGACCCAAAAACAACTCATACTCATCCTTCAATATATTAATCATACCTGAGTTGGAGCTAGTTGACTGTGATGTAGCATCTTGGCAAACAGTCTAATTAGCAGACCTAGATGGTCTACCATGTAGATCCTAACAATAGTCTACCGAATGGTTAGTGCGACCATAGTGGGTGCACTTACGAGGCTCTCAACCTCGAGTGCGATTACATTTGGCATCACGTCTCCCACGTGTACCTCTACCACCTCGGCTTCCATGCCCACCAGGAGCAACATAAGAGGTAACCGCATCATATAACTGTGACTCAAATTTAGTTATCATATCTGAGAAACTCCATACAATATCACAACTGAACTTGGAGATTGAAACTCCACACAATGTCTGAGAAAAATCACAATTCAACTTGAAAAATCTTAGAAACGCAATCTAGAATGTAGATACTTAGCCCAAGTACTGGAAAAACAACTCGAATACCAAAATTTCGGTCCTGTATCGGTCTATATCGGCCGATATTGGGTCTGTATCGGCCTGAACCGGTCTAAACCGGGCTGTTTCAAGTCTAAACCGAGATGTTTCGGGCTGTATCAGCTGTGTTTCTGGTCTGGACCGGTACCGGTTTAAAAACTGAGCAGAAATAGGAATAAGTTATCCTAAACAAGGATAAGAATACCGTATATATGTTACCAAATAGGTGTTATTCCTGATAGGAATACACTTTTACTCTAGGTTTTGGCTATTCAAACTCAAGGATTGGATAGCTTATACCTGCAACCAAACACTTCGGGGCTTCAACCTTTTGCTGGCGACGGAGGCCCTTTCTGGCGGCAACGAGGATGCTGGTAACCACAGACAAGGCCGGTGAGTCCACCCCTAGTGCTCAGTACCGGAGAAGACGCTGGAGAGTGGCCGGAAACCACTTCAAACACGCTCGGTTGCCGACAACAAAAGGAAAATCGATTTGGGCGTGAACCACCATACACTACTTAGATCTATCCAATGTACACTACTCTCTGGTACCATGTAGGTTTATGGGAAAGATCATCATCTATTTCATTGATGTACAAACACATATATACACTACATACAATTGATAGTTATACCCTCACACACTTGTACTAATTACTAACATGTCCTCTAACAATTAGCAAGTGATGCAATTACTAGTAGTTTGAATCTTCATGCAGCCTATATATTTGATTCAGCAGATATAATCTTTAACCCTTTGTAACCATTTGCTGATAGGTCGAAAATATGATTTATATGAAACAGTTGATCTGAACTTAATTATTTCACATAGGCGGCTGATACACACCTTGTACTCTTTGTTTGGAAATGAAGAAAAAAATCCTGAGTTTTTCCCTGCTGTTGAGTGCAAGTTCAGACCATTAATTTTTATATATAAAGTCTCATCCAAAAATGAGGTCTTATCAAAATGATTACATAGACTTAACGATTATACCTGCTGCATTAAACGTCAGATAAAATAAAGTTACCATCTTGCGTTCTCATATAGGCCTTAATTGTTTCAATTAATAATGAGATCTGGAGGCTGGATTTACATTAGTTATAAGGTTTTCATATTAAATTTACTTGGAAGCCACTTTCCATCAAATAGAACATTCAGAGTTGTGAACACTATCTGTGTTATTGTACAGAGTGACAGATGGAGTTTTGTTAGACATACTATGCATAAAATCTTCCTTGGTGTGAAACTAATTGGTGGATTGAGCTGTCTTTTCCCTTCTGATATATCAATCGATTTAATACATTGTTAGCTCGGTAGAGGATCAAACATAAGCAGTAGGATTTTAAGTAGGGTTGAGCACTGACATAGTCGGGGTCAGATTTGAGTTTTTTTTGGGCTTTTTTTAGCTTCATATTTAGCCTATTTTTAAAGAAGAATTTTTTGTGGGCTTTCAAATTTTCGTTTTTCCAAAAATTAAAAACAAAAACTAAATCATTCACTACTAATTTACTTCTATACTAATTATCTAACTTATTTTTATACTAGATTTATACTATAGTGTCTAATTACATTTTTTCATACTATAGTATTATATATTATTTCTAGTGTCTAATTACATGTTTTTATACTATAGTATTATGTACTTATTATATTAGACTTGTTTCTATACTAGTATCTTATTTATTTCTATACTAGACATATTATAGTGTCTAATTACATGTTATTATACTATAGTATTACGTGTTATTTTATTATACTAGTCTCTAACTTATTTATAACTTATTTCTACACTAGACTTATTAATAGTGTCTAATTACATGTTATTATACTTTAGTAAATTAGTATTATGTGCCATTAACTTATTATGCTATACTTATTAGTTATTTCTATATTAGTGTCTAATTTATTTCTATACAAGACTTATACTATAGTGTTTAATTTCATGTTATTATACATTAGTATTACATGTTATTATACTTTAGTAAATTAGTATTTTGTATTATTAACTTATTATACTAGACTTATTTCAATAATAATATTTAACTTATTTCTATACTTGATTATGTGTGGTAATAATTCCATGATGTTTACATATAATAAACTATTATTAGTTTATTTACATTATATTATAAGTATATTATTTTATAATAATTAGCTCATACTAGTATATTATTGAATTTAACTATATAAGTTCTAGTTATATAACTATATAAATATACTAGTAGATATGATAACTATATAAATAAATACATATTTTTATAGCATATGTACAATATTGGAGTCAAAGTCGGAGTCGGATCGGATCAGAGTCGGAGTCAATCCAACGACACCTTCGACTCCGACTGAAAAAAAAAAAAATCCGACTCCGACTCCATTGTGTCAAAGTCAAAGCAGAGCAGGGGCGGAGTCGGATTCAGAGTCGGGTGAGTTAAAGATATATAAAATTTGTACTTATAAAAAAATATATATGAAATTTGTGTCGAAATATTCTTTTGGCATTTTCATGGACACGGTAATTCTTAGTTTCAACTGTTTCAATTCTTTGTACATCACTTACATTTTTTTATAAGTAAAAATATTATATATATCAATAGGAGTAACCAAGTACACTAGACCTATACAAGAAAACACCTAACCCATACTAGCTAGCCCTAGATGACCCAAAAAACCCATGAAATTAAAAATCTATCCAAAATACATCAAGTCCGAATTGGAATAAAATACACCTCCCCAACCCCCACCCCCCGTAAGACTAATACTCCACCTGAAACTCCCTCTATGAGGACATCTTCATAATGCCCGTCCTTTTGTCTTCCCTTGACTTAAGCTACCTCCCTTAATATCATAGTTGATTGCCTCATAAAGACGCTTTAACCCCTTACTTTTCTTAAAACTTGATTTGGTTTCAAGTGAGTGGTCCGCCTCTATCGCAGTGAGTAGTGTTTTAAATTGGTCTTCACATCCTCCGTATGAAAGCCCCATAATATGTTGAATCTTGTTAACCTTATGCAGAACCCAATCTGATGGTGAACTTGCTATGTTGTTTGTCGGAGGAAGAGAACCAGGGGAACAACATTATCCCCAGACACAGTTCCCAATTGCTCTCCAAACCCAAGACGTTCCTCCTCACAAAGCACCAACGATAAACCCAGAATTTCCTCCCTGCAGTATCCTGCATTCAAATCCCGAACCTCCTCAACAACTATATTGATGCTGTCCATTGTTGCTGTCACCATTAGAGATTCCTTCACCCTCCGGCATAGGTGTCATCGTTCCATCGACGGGAACATTGCTTGTAGGTGCTCCACCCCCCGACAACCCTTTATGTGCTTCTTTCAAAATACTCGAAACCCTAGAAGGACCTCCATCTTCAATTGAAAGTGAACCCTAGAAAAAGGTACCAACCCCAATTGCAACTGGTGACTGAGTGTAGTTAGACGGCAAATTGGCGTTAACAGTGATGTCGGCATTCGATGACCCTATCTGTGACGGCATCGAAGTGCCCTTTGCCGGTTCACTTGAGGCCTTCAAACTCGTATGATCTACCCCCCCTGAGCCCCATCGTCCGTTTTCAACCCACCACCCGAACCCAAGATCAGGTCCAACCCCTTATCTACATTAATTATAAGATCTCTCACATACTCCATAACTCCCGTCAATTGAGTTTTAATAGCACACAAGAGCCCCTCCACTTCTCCCACACTCAAACACCCGACCGAGGTAGCCATTCCACCTTGTACCACATGGTGCTGACCCTCCACTTCTCCCAATTTCACTTGACAGCCTTTGTCTCCTACAAGTGTCTTATCCTTTCCTTCCGCCGCGGAGCTATACTCGACTGGATTACCCGTTGGTGACCTCAACATCGAGGTGTACGAGGCACCTTTGATCCAGGAAGACCTTCCCACTGTCTTTCCATCAACGAACTTCCCTCTATTTGCATGCTTTAGAACAACGACTTTGGACCCAGTGACGCTTTGGATGGAATTCAGAAAACCTTTCCATCCGATGCCATTTCTGCTATTAGGAATCACTAACAAACCTTTCCTCCCATTCTGGAATTCTAAAAGTTGCAGAAAAATGCCCCTTGCGTTAATATGATGTTGAATGATGAGAACTCCATTACCCATCCTTAACTCCCTGAAGAATCCATCATGACAGATGAGTTCTAAACAATCCTCTATCCCCTTACCAACCCATGAGTTGCCATCCCACATAGGCACATGAACTTAGCTATCATTTTACTACATTTAGAGATGCGAAAGCTGTTTCCTCCCTCTTTCGTAAAAACGAAAGTTTTTGATTCCACCTTCAACCACCTCTCACCTTCCATCTGAAATGAATCCGCGTCACGCGTCATCATCCTCTGGTCCCAAATCATAGCATCATCTCCCAAAACATCAGCTCCTCTCACTTCGTCATCTCCGGCATCTCCCGAAACATGCAAATCTGATGTAGGTTTGCACCGGAAAAATCAAAGGAGTGGTTTCCTGAGAAAATCCAATTGCCGGAGTGCCTTCAGAAGAGTCACTCGAGCCCGACGGTATTGTTTGTGGTGGGGAGGCACAGATCCGACAGACGGTTTGTATGATCTCCTTGACGATTCTGAATCTCGTTGCCGGAGGGAGGACCGACATCGATGTGCCGTCAGAGGAGTCGTCGGAGTCCGTTAGTCTTGTTTGTGTCGGGGAGGCACAGGTACGACGGTCGACTACGCCTCCGAGAAACTCCTTAACATCCGAGAAACTTGAGAAATTCAAGGCTGCCAAAGGAGATCGCCAGAGGGAGGACCGACGCCAGAAGTGCCCTTAGCAGAAATGCCGGAGTCCATCGGCCTTGTCTATGGTGGTGGTGGGGTGTCTTAGGTGAAGGGTTACGCCGGTCAATGCCTTAGGTGAAGGGTGACGGTGGGGTTAGCTTTAGGGTTCTCTCTCTCACTCAGTTACGCAGGCCTCCCTTGAATGACAAACTGCACTACCTAAATTAAAGCAGCCTACATCGCTTACATAACAATGTATCCATTTAAATTTCAAGATATTTGTGTTGTAATGTTTTTATTATTTTCTATACACAAAATATAAGAAAATAGCATAGCTACTAATATTGCATTCTGTTTAAATGCATGGTTGAATAAGTGATCTTTTTTTCCTTTCCCATGCTCCTCAAGCGTGTTCTGTTATATTTGAAGAACCTTTTCAAAGAAGTTTAGTTTCTTTTGTTTTTTCCTTGCAATATTTAGATGAGTTTTTTGTTCTCAATCTTGTTGCCTTTGCACTTATTTTTGTTTCTGTTAACTGCACTTTTTCCTGACAGGTTCGGTTCCTGACCAAAATATATCATCCTAATATTGATAAGGTAAGTAGTATCTGCTTCTTTTGCTCCTTTCCCTTGCTTGAAATTTGAGGTTTCTTCTTTCTGGATATAAAGAATGTTTATATCAGCTTGGACGGATATGCCTTGATATTCTTAAAGACAAATGGAGTCCAGCCCTCCAAATCCGAACAGTATTGCTGAGGTGATTTCGTGCATCCCCAATAATTTATTGATTTGGAAATCATCTTCTAGCGAGAAGAAAAAAAAAGTATAGGATAGATTTAATATAAACCATGTGGAAATAGAAAGGTAAATAGGAAAGCATGGATAATTTAAATGATGGGATCTTGGGTCGTGAAATGATATTTAAAGCAAAGCGAGATGACTTTACTGACAAGTTGTTACATGATTTACTGGATCAGCATCCAAGCTCTTTTAAGTGCTCCAAACCCTGATGATCCCCTTTCCGAGAACATTGCAAAGCATTGGAAGACAAATGAAACTGAAGCTGTTGAGACAGGTAATATTTAATTATTTGTAGTTGGCTACTACCAAGATGCTAGCATGAGACCTAAAATATCTACATCTTCAATACGATCTACCTTTTATCACTTGTTTTCATTTTATTATGTAGAGCCTAAATTGTTGCTTATTTTCACTATAAGATTATTTTTTTCCTTTTTTTTCACTATAAGATAATTAATCTGATGTAACCCCTAGGGGTTGGCTCAAGTGGTAAAGGCCAATCCCCTTGGGTGAGAACAATCTGTCGGGGTCATCGGATTGGGAGATTTTTTCCTTGAATTACCCAAGGTGCACTTGCGGGAAACTCCTTGCTGAGGGCCTGTGCACTCTCGGGATTAATCGGGACATTGTTCCTAGACACCCGGTGCCAATAAAAAAAAAAGATAATTAATCTGATGTGGTGGAAATTATTTCAGTTGGATTTACAAGCATTTGTCATTCATGTCATTACTAATTACTAGCCCCTGTTGGTTGGAAACTTGCAGCGAAGGAATGGACTCGTTTATATGCAACCGGAGCTTGATTTTGCTTGGAAGATCAATTTCTAAGTGTATGTTAAAACTATAACATGAAGGATATGACTTGTGAATTGATCTATGATTGTAGAAAACTTCAAAGAAGCCATCTTCAGGATAAAGGAAAGATGAATATTGTGAAGCAGGTCATCATCTGATGGTCATCTTAATAAAACTACATAGGACTTGAGGAAAAAAGAAAAAAGAAGAAAAGGGCTTCACGGTTGCATGATTATATTGAAGTTTGATATCAATTTTCTGCTTATGACGTTCTTAATATGGAACGTTTTGATCAACCCAATTATTCAAAATTTTTATGGGTGCTGCATATGAGATATGAATAGTTTTGGCTCCTCTCTCTCTTCTTCATACAACTTTCTTAAAAAATTATGGAGGTTGAATACGAGTCAGGAATATGATTTCCTTTATATCTTCAGAGATCAGGAAGCTTTCCCAGTGTTGAAACAGGGGCAAAGATTGCTTTTTTTTTTTTTTTCTTATTTTGCGTTCACGACCTTTGCAAAGATGTGCTAAACCAAGTTTTCATTATGGGGACAATAGTTGAAATCTGACGGGGATATGTTTTGACTTGTATTCCTATTGTAGATCATCATTTTTTATTTCTTATGAAGTGGCATAGTTACATTGGTTCGTAATAAAATGAATTATAAAGTAATTATAAAAAGGTTGTAAATGTATCATTGTTCTAAAAGGAATTCTTAGTCTATGAAGTGCTAGACAATCTTGTATAAATGCAAATTAAAGCAAATCTCTAATTTCTTTTTTTTTTTTTTTTTTTTTTTTAAACTTTGACCTTCAAGGGACCTAATATCTCTTTGATTACCTCTTATAAATAGATGTGGGGTTGGCGAACCTTTTGCTCAACGTTGAAGTAAAAAGAAGGTGCATACGTGTCTAATCTAGCCTAACGAAATCAAACACAACTAGCTATTTAGTTCAAAACTGCAATCGCTTATTCTCATATGCTCGGTCGGAGATATGAGAGAATTTCCTGCCCGGTTAGGTGCGATCGGAGCATGCTTTGATGGTAGAACCTGTCGGAATGAGGCCTATTGATTTGTACAGAATAGAGATTTGTTGCATCTCCTACATCTCCACGGGGCATCTTCATATAAGTTTATTAGTCAATACAAGTCTATATGGCAATAATCGAATACACGTCTAATTCTTCCATACACCACATTTATAGCAATACTGATACCAATGGATGATTGAACTCTCCTAAAAGAAAATGGATTATTAGAGATTGAGTTGAACTATTGATTAGTCCATTTGTTTGAATTCGAAACTTCACCGCGTAAGCCCCATAGGCATACATTTGTGTTACGACATTATCAACTCTAATCATAAAAAAGGCATAGGACTGCAATGACGGTGGAAGTCTGAGATTATTTAGACTTATGTATAGTTACTCCTATGGGTTCAAATGATGAGAATCTAATCGACCATAGCAAGATCTAAAAGTTCAGGGGTTGGAAACTTAGAAGGCCAAATGCCTTTGCTCTATATGATTGTGGTGAACTGATAATCTATTAGAGTAGTGTTACATATATTTATAATTTTACTTACAATTTTATGTATAAGACATATTTTATCAATTTTCTTTTTAGATTCAAATTTAGATTTTTAAATTTTATAATCTTCAGCATATCAATAGCTGACATGTCAATATGTATTGTTATGTAAGTAAATTTGTAAGTACAAATAACATTTCCCAATTGAGAAAGTGGCACTTAAGGGTTCTAATTTCTTGTGAGTAGAGAACACGTTTGGGATCTATAGTGCTAGAGCGATTGGGAATGGAGGACAACCTATCCTTTGTTGGAAGGTCATTCCAAACAATTTTCTAAAGGAAACGGCTTGAGCATTTTATGAGATTTTATGGGGAGGGGGGGATGATGTCCAATGTAACAATCTTAAAGGTTGATTTAAGACGGATGATTAAGATTTTAAGGATAAATATTTAAGAAAAATCCCGCCTAGTGATGTTCTCAAAATGAATGTATGTCCTATGTACGTAAGGTACGTATGAAGTGATGAATGCATAAATGAAAACCTATATTAGTATATTTTTACTGTATGAAGTAGTGCTTATTGAGTATTCGACTTATTTTCATTTTTATGTATGCCCCTCCCCCCTTAGGAACTAAATGAGTAGAACACGTCAGGACAGACACGGCCTAAGGAGAAGAGCACGAAAGTCTAGGCATAAGAGTTTTAAATGTATGAGAGGCCTTTAATTTAAGTTTGCTGTTTTCCGCTGTAAACCTCTTTTATTATCGAAACACGTTTTATTTTATAATGTGGAGTCTTGCACCCTGGGTATGGAAGTAAAAAGTTTTAAAAAGATTAGTAACTCTCGTCTTCTTTTCTAATATCAATTTTCTAACAAATCTCACCACAAGGACGGGGTGTTACATTTATGCATAGAACCAAGAAATAAATCAAGTCTAATATGATGATGTCCTCTTCCTCTTCCTGAAGAGGTCGACATGCCTCTCTTTATGGCTTGTGAAGAGAAGAAGGAGAGAAAGAAGATGAGACCTAGGGTTTTTCCTATGTGTGCGTAAATACTAATTGACGGGTTAAACCTAAACTTTCACCCACCCGCTTCTTAAAAACTTAAAACACTTCGTCCACTTACCCTATTGGGACGGGCAAGTTGCCTGCCCATTGCCCAACAGGCTTAGGGGTTTGGGAGGGCAAGCCAATTGACCCACCGACCACTCTAATTCCTTTGCAAAGAGTAAATGTGAGATGAAGGGACTTCATTTGCTTCATCTACAGGGCTTAATACCTTTGAAGTGGACTAGGGATTTGTCTTTTAAGATGTGTCATGAGAGTGCTTCCATATGATAATGAATAGAAAAAGGTGAAAAAGGGATTGCATTGTCTGAGCCCTCAGGTTCATTGTCTAAATAGATGAAATACCATGAAATTCCACTACTTCATTGTCTAAATATATCGTCAAAGCTCTCTCTACAAATGCAATTTCACCTAAATAGGGAAAGAGGGAGAGATTAGAGAATGGAATTCAATTTTCACCTTTATTTTCCTCTAAACAAGAGTTCGTTGAAACTAATCACAAGAATATAAGAGGAAGGTGTGGAGACAAAAACTCTATTACGTACATATGATGCAATGCGGGAAGGCAAAAATAAATGGGCAGTGAATCCAAAGAGTTGGAGGACTTGAGCCCATATTCCATAGTTGAGTTAAGAAGAGGACCGTTATAGAAGCAATTTTATAATCCCGCCGGCGGACTCTGAGAATGTGGTTTGGGCCACAGTTAGAAAAGTGACATATCTATTTAATTATATAAAAGTTAAGTTAAAACTTGCTTACTTGGCATTTGTCCCGTATGAATCGGCTTAAAACCGTTTATTTGCACTTCAAGATGCTTATTCAAACTGAAAAATAGGGCAAGAAAAAAAAACTGTTTATTTTCAGCCGTATATTGTTCCCATGAAAAATTGTGTTTACTTCCTTGCAATGTTTCGGCCAAAACTGGAAGTATCGTGATGTTTTCTTCCTTGCAACGTTTCATGCTTCACTGATACAAAATGGACCCCATTTTTGGCTTTTAAAACAGCCTGCGGCAAAACTATCTGAAAGCCATGTCGACAGGATTCTCTTGATCATCATTTCTTTCTGCCGTTCAAACAAGCCGTCAGAACTTGTGTTCTATCCAAGCGTTAGCATCATATATAGCGTGAAACAAAGAACATAGACTTTGATGAGAAGTTCTTTGTTGGATTTGGTGAATCCCATGAAAGTCAACAAAAACTCGGAGACAGATTTTTATAAATTTTGCATGATAATGGATGGAGAACTATCAAGAAACCAACGTAAATAAGTTTTGGCTCTCATATCAGGCCTTCATCCGTGATGGATTTTGAATTTCACATGTCCAAATAGTTCCTCCTATCTATATATCTTCCCTTCTGCCAACTCCTCAAAATATAGTCCCTATTTCCATAAATTAAATAGAGCACCCGATAGAGCCTTACACAGAAAAATCGAGAAACCCAACAAGGCCACAGTAGCAATCTCTCTTCAAACCGGAACTGTTACACGCCCAAAATGCCTAAGTGTAGTAGGGCTACGTAAGTTAGGGAATTACTTTTATTGTTAAAGGGTATTATCGTTTATGCATGTTTTTTTAATTTAGTTGGGCTAGACTACGTCAATGGGCTGTTATAGTTCATGGGCCATGATTTGTTAAGTGGGTTGTTATTTGTTAACGCACTAGTCCGTGCGAAGTGGGTAAGTTATTTCCTAATTAATAGCCAGTTTGTAAACTCCTATTAAAGGCTAGCATATTATGAAAGAAGATGATCATTAATTTGAATTTCATCTTGCCGTGTGCAACCGAGTGCCTGGCTACTCGAATTGCCATAATTTACCTGAAATAATTTCCTGGACCACAACAAATTGGTCTCAAAGTCGCGTTCCTGTGACATGGCTGAGGGAACACGGCTATCACATTTATTTGAAACAGTAAACAATTTACAAGGGGTAACCGCTACACTAAAGGAAGAGCAATCCAGGCATGAAATGCTAGTAGAAGGTATGCTGCAGCAACTCAATAATTTGGCATCAAGCTATGACAGCTTGGTACAAATTATGACTAAACTCAGTTCAGGGGAAAGGACTTCTAACAATGTAAAAGTAAATGCTAATCCTATGTTTGATGGACACGGGGGAATCCATGATTGATCACTTTGATTGGATTTTCCTCGCTTCGATGGGGGAGATCCCAGCTAATGGATCTTGAAGGCGCAGCAGTTCTTCAATTGTTTTGAGACTCTGGAGGATGACCACAAGTTGGAATTACTTCTTTTCACATGGAAGGGAAGGCGCTGACTTGGTATTATTGGCTGAAAGAATCAAGCCCAGTGACAAAATGGGGTGACTTCTTGGAGGCTCTCCGCACCAGATTCAGGCCTTCGGCATACGGGGATCCAATGGGTGAATTCACCAAATTGAGGTAGACAGGGAGAGTAGAGGATTACCGAACAACTTTTGAGAACCTATCTAACAAAATAAGTGGGGTAAGTGAAGAGTTTCGTATAAGTACTTTTCTAAGTGGTTTAAAAGATGAATTGCGAATTATTGTTACTATGTTCAAACCAAATACTCTTGCTGCTACTTTTGGTTTGGCTCGGCTACAAGAAGAAGTGACCAAAAAACAGTACCCTTATCGAAACACCTAAGCCCAAAATAGCCCTTATGCACCCTTATTCAAGTCCACTCCTCTCAGATTACTTGGACAAAATCCCATACCCAGCTTACCAGCCCCAAATCTAGTACTTAGACTTCCAGCCCCCCAAAACCCCCACCATTCCAGAGAAGAAACCCTTATCCCATAAAGCATATAAGTCATACGTGTGTAATACCCTGTATTTTAGCGTATTTATTTATTTTATGTGGAAGATTATTTATTTATTTATTTTTAATTAATTTAAATATTATTGTTCTTGTTTTAAAATTTATCAAATTTTCTCGTTGGATTTATTTTATAATTCTTAGGTTGTGAAATTTACTTTGATGTGCTTTGGTGATATTAATTAGTGTTTGTTTTTAAATTTACACTTTGCTTTAGTGAATAATTTTATTGTTGGACTTTAATTATTATTTTATTTATTTATTTTACTGTCCCACGCACAGCACTACCCAGGCACGTCTTTCTCTTTTCTAACTTTAGGATTTTTCTGATCACCCATATAGATGCACACTTTCATCCTAGACCTTCGAAAACTACCTTGTGCCATCGCCGCCACCAGCCTCCAGAGTTCACCATCGTGCAGCCCCTCCTAGTTCGATGCCAACCTCCATCTCCACGCACGTAAAACTGACGACGTTAGCATCCTTCACCAAGGCTCAATGCCTCATTGTGTGCCATCATGTCTATCTCGGCCTCAGCCGCAGCAGCATGCCATTACCGTGAGAGCGTCCCGCTCATACAAGGAGGTCAGCAACCGTGGGCAACCATTGCACCACGAGAGACTCTGAGCACTCGGAACGCACGGCAAGAGACTCGCCCGCGCACGGCCAAAAGCCAACCTGCATCTTCACGGTTTTACCTAACCGTCTCCTGGAAAACGTAGCCTCCCAAGGAAGTCAAGTCGCCGCATGCTCCTCCTCAACGCTGCCATACGCCGCCACCGTGACCCAGCCGTGAACCCACCAGTGTAGCCTTCGATAGCCATACCGCAAGCCTCTGTTTTTCACTCCCGAAACAGAGGATGTTTTTCCTCCTACCGTGAGCCATTACAACCATTAACCACCGAGAGCTCCTTCACGTTGCGGCTCCAGAAACCGCCAGCGAAGTTTTCTGTCACTCCAGGTTTGCCTCTTGCCACCCCGCCGCACGGTAATCTCCCTCTCTATTTTCTGTCTCTCACGTTCGGTTTACTCTCCCGTAAGCTCTCTTTCACCGTGCATCTCTCTCTCTCTTTCTCGTTCAATGCTTAGCCACCGAGTGCACCACCTCCCTTCATACACCGTGCCGTCGCACTTCACCATCTCGGTGAGTCCCTGCCGCCGCTGCATGTTTTTCTTTTATTCTTTTGTATGTTTATCGTTTGTTTTACGTATAGGGTGTTTATATATATATATGTGTGTGTGTGTGTGTGTGTGTGTGTGTGTGTATTTATAAGTAAAGTTTTAACTTGGGTGTGTGTGTGTGTGTGTGTGTATTTATAAGTAAAGTTTTAACTTGGGCACTTACTAGTTTTAACTGAATATATATATATATATATATGTATATATATTAGGAAAGTTCACAGTTTGAGTTTTCGGCTGAGAAGTATTTTTTTTTTTTTTGTGTTGAGTTTATATTTAAATAGGATTTTGTTTTAAGTTTCAATAAATATTGTATTGTATTTTAATAATATTGTTAGTTAAAGGAAGTAAATCTATTTTTCATAAGAGCTGAGTTTTTCGTGAATTATTTTAGGAAAAGTTTAGTAACCAATGTATTCTTTTTATTTATAAAATATTGTTGGTATTTTAGATATTTTTGAATATTAATTTTTTTATTGAGTTCTATAATTATCATAATACTTATTCGATAAATTTTCTTTTTCAGTACGAATTCGATTAAGTGGATATTGATGGTCTTAGAAAATGTTGGTATTTTAGGTATTATGAGAATTTTAGGTTTTGAGGTTCTTAAAATAGGTTCTTTTAGCATTTTTAAGTTTTAATATCGAAATACGTGGTTGGTTGGAAATTTATGGAAGTTACGTGATTATTTTTATAGGTGACGATTAATATTTGTTCGGCATTTTTGAGGAAAATTCTGAAAAACTAAGAAATCCAGTTAAGCGGGGTTCATATGCTAAACTTTGCATTAAAATAAAATGAACTGAGGTCCTTTTTGAAAAATGTGCATGTTTTGTTATGAAAAGAAATCTGAAAACAACCTCAGATATTTGTTCTACATCACTCATAAGATTCTGTTTAAGAAGCAAATATTTTCTGTCATGACTAGTGTAGACATGAGCTTATTTTTGGCATTCTGTTATTGAACGAGACAAATGAGTAAATATGAAAATTTGATAAATTTCGCATGTGATGTGAAGATGTTCTGAATCTGTTTTGGAAAATGTGAAATGATCTGAATATTCGGTACTCTGTTTTAATATGATGTGGCATCTGAAAAACCTTTGGCATGACTTTCTGATTCTGTTCTGACTCTGATTCTGACTCTGATATGGTGATTCTGATTCTGTTTTGCTTTGATATGTGGCCCTGTCACGGGATATAATAGTGACCTATGGCCCTGTCACAGGAGATAATAGTGACCTCTAACCCTGTCACGGGATATAATAGTGACCTCTGGCCCTGTCACGGGAGATAATAGTGACCTTTGGCCCGCCACGGGATATAATAGTGGTTTTCTGTTCTGAGTGCAATCGCTTTTGTAACACGATGATTTATGTTCTACTTAGCTTTCTGCAGAATGCACAACCCTACCACGGGGGTTAAACATGGTCTCTGTTCTGATATGATAAGACGAAGTTGTTCAGTCATGTTGTGCCAAATGAGTATTTGAATATGAAAAGTTGGTTTCTGAATACGAAATATTTGAAAAGTCGCTCTGATTTTCTGATAATATGTATTTTTTTTAGATTTGCATATTGATACTAAAATTTTTTGTTTCTGCATTCTGAACTCTGTGAAAATGCTTATGTTTACACACTAGTATATGTCCTCTGCTTACTGAGTTGTTGATAACTCACCCCTTATTTCCATATATTTTTCAGTTGATTTTTGAATAGTCCAGCTAAGGATTAGGAGTATGGAGCATCGGTGAGATGATTATTTAAGTATAGTGGATTACTTATAAAAGATTTCTGAGAAGTGGCAGATTTTATTAAGAGATTTTGTAGTATTCTGATGACGTTATATTTTGGAGTCTATAAATATATTGATGAATTGTGAGTTTTAAGTTATAGGGAGTAACTCTTCGATCGCTACGGGAACGGGGCGTTACATGTAAGGCCATGCAAGTTAGCATGAGTCATCTGGTCATAGCAAGGCGAGGCGACCTCATGGACCCCCCTAATGTTTAGGGACCGGACCAAGGTCCCTAACAATGGAACTCACGTAAGGCCTAGAGAGACCCATCATGCGGTTACTGTTTGTGGCACTTCTACATAGTTTCGAAGATCAAAGGTTGGTGAGCATGATGATGTGGTGTATATTACATTTTGGAAGTCGGAAGGCAGTAGATCAAACATGTTTTTGACCTAGTGTAATGGAAAGAAAAAAAAAAGTTAAAACAATATAGGCAAAAGGGTGGGACGAGCAATTTTTTGAGAGAGATTAAGGTTACTTGTCCTGCTCCACATATTACATTTTATGTTGGGAGCCTTGTAAAGTTTCTTTAGCTCGTGCATGCCAATGATTTGCAAATATATTCCATATTAAAATATCAATGCTTATGACTAAACAACTGCAAGTACCACACATGCACACACGATTATTTCAGACTATGACTATTAATTTGGTCAACTTTTTTAAAACCCGGTCTGGAACTCAGGAAATCGGAACCCAGGTACACCCGGTCCGAATACCTGATCTTAAACCCGATACCTGGGTTTACAATCCGGTACCTTTTTTATTTTATTTTATTTTTTATAAGTTTGAAAGTGGATCAACCAAAGGCCACACGTGTGATTTCACCATTTTTAAGTTTTAAAATACACGAGCCTATAACCCGCATAATTCCGTTATTTATGTTGAATTTTATAATTCTAAATAGTTTATTATATATAATCACTTTCACAATTATTAAAAAAAATATCAAATATATATATAAAATAGAATATGAATATATAAAAGAGTTCACTTTACCAATAAATATTTCATAGTTAATTTATAATATTAAAAATGTAATATATATATATATATATATGATTGTTCAATTTAAAACAATATAAAATAGATTATATTAGTATGATACAGAGAAAACATATGCTCCACCCTTCCAATTTCACGATACTTTTAGTTTTTAAATAAAAGTTGGAAGGAAGTCCAAAAAAAAAAAAAAAAAATTCCTATGCAATTGGAATTTTTAAAGATCTAATTTCTGGAAACGAAACTTTGAATAAAATCAGAAGAACCCAAAATTGATCTGAAAGGAAAATCATTAAAAAGAAGAATGAAATAGAGGAAGCATTTACCTAATCGTGGTCGAAACCGGCATCCATGACTATGTGAAAACGGTATTGTGTTAATCACCTTGTACCCTAATTGAATGAGAACAACATCGTCTCTCTTAGACACTTACTTAAGTCACTTTCAGTTCCACGAACACTTAAGTCACTTTCAGTTCCACAAACTACTTCACTTCCACACACTTCTGCACTCTTCCACAGACCCCTTGACACGACTTCTTCCCCCATTTGTTAGGGCTTCTCGCCACCGGCGTCATGACATATTGCCTCTCGCCATAGAAAACAACGAGTACTCCCACACCGACTTCAATTACACACCCACACACACACACACACACACATATATATATAATATGATCCTAAAAAATATGCCTAATATGAAAGTAGAAAATAATATTTAGAGGATTTTTTTATCAGTTTAAACTTGAAACAAATTAAAAATGTTTCGTTAAAAAAATAAAAACAGAGAGAGAGAAGAAAAAAAAAAGGCAATATTTGTTTTGATTTACCCCGAGCCTATAACTCGCGCAATGCGCGAATTGTTATTTATACTAAATTTTATAAATCTAAATAATTGATTATATATAATTAGTACTACAACTATTAAAAAAATGTATATGAAATTTATATAAAAAGAAAATGCCTATATAAAATGTATATGGAGAATGCTTGATTGCCTATCGATACCTTTTTTCTGCACTGGCTTACGTTGCATCGACGCTGTCAGAGATTCAGGCACATTAAAATTAATTTTTTCTTCAATATATATTTTATTAAAACAAAATGGGAGAGTGTCAAACAATATATTTAAAAATTATGTCTAGTACTAAAGAATAATTACTTTTACTTATTTTAGTTTACCAAAAAATGTAGTAAACTGGGTAATTTTCAAAAGGCTCAAAATGATAGTACTGAAACTGTAATATGTTTGAAGGATATTTTTCATTTACGGTTTCTTATTCTTCTTTGTTTACTAATGAAAATATGATGTGAGATAGTAGGAAGAGTTACCTAATGGATTAAGATAGACTTGTAGATATTGACTCGAGAACCGCTTCATCGCCACTTGACACTCATTAGGGAGTGTTCCTCTGTACAGAACACCTCTAAAATCACTTCCCAAGGCTTCTGATTTGCCAAAACGCCGCATGGCTTTGAAAACTTCAACAACCATGTACCGACGAGGATTTTTCAATGACGTGGGCTTCTACTTCTTATCAACCAGAAGAATCAATGACTCAGTGCGCTCCTTGCGCATATTGTTGTATTAAAATTAAGACTGTTGTGCAAGAATGGAAAATAATATGATGATTTTCTCATTAATCTCTTTCAGTACATTGATGGTATTTATAAGCAGGAAATGGAATATTCTTTATAATAGAATTTACAGAGAATGATGGGAAAGAGTGACATGTGGATTGCTAGGACCATTCTCGAATGTTCTTGATTCGAATGCAGTGCAGAACCTTGTGCAGAACAGTGCTTGAGGTGCAGACCTTGTGCAGGACAGTGCTTGAGGTGAATTCTTTGAGGTGGTTGGTGCTGTAGACTTGATATTGTTAACATGCTCCTACGAGCCAAGCAGTCTTGGAAGGACAGTGGGGCTCGATCTTAAAATACAGAACTTGGAAACTGATAAGGGCTTTATGAAGATGTCTGCAAGTTGATCCTTACTAGAAAGAAAGGAAACTTGAAGAGCTTTTGTAACGCCCGTCCTTGTGGTGGGACTTTTACAAAATATTTTTAGAAATGACGATGAGAATTACCGTCTTATTTAAAACTTTTCACTTGCATACCCAGGGTGCGAGACTCCACGTTTATAAATTAAAATGTGCTTTGACAATAAAAGAGGTTTAGAGCGGAAAACATAAATCTTATAATAAAAAGGCCTCTCGTACGTTTAAAACTCGTGCCTAGACTTCCGTGCTCTTCCCCATGGGCCGTGTCCGTCCCGATCATGTAATTGTTGTGGGGGGAGGGACATGCATAAAAACTAAAATGAGTCGAAGACTCGTAAGCATTACTTCATTCAGTTAACGTATAACAATATAGGTTTTCATTCATGCATTCATCACTCTTACATACTATTACGTGCGTGCATACGTGTCATACGTGCGTTCGTTTGAAAACTTCACTGGACGGGATTTTTCTCTTTTAAACATGGGCATCCTTTTCTTAAAACGTTTCTCCCGTCAGTGCCTTCATTTCTTCAAGAGTTCGTGCATGTTTACGTGCATACGTGCGTTCTTTTTAAAACGTCACTGGACGGAGTCTTTCTTTTCAAAAGGCTTTCCTTTCTTTAAAACGTGTCCCCCATCAGTGCCTTAATTTCTTAAAGGTTTGTGTATTCGTGCGTTCGTACGTACATGCATACATCCATTCATTTTTATCACTTTCATAGGCCAGTACACACTATTACGCCCCGTGTGTTTGGGGTTAGTGGTCTTCCTTTGGACCCGAATTTCGCCCGTGGCCACGGGTTGGGAATCCCTTTCATAGGGGGCAGCACTGGGTGCACTTCCAGTACTACTTACCCGGCATTGCAATCTGCCCATTCATTGGTACCATTTTCATTCATTCATGTGGCCGTTACGTATCTTCATACATTCATGCTTTCATTTCTTTCTTTCTTGCTTTTCATCCATTCATTCATGTCAGCTCGAAAGAGCTGGAGCTTTCATTCAGTTCATTCTTTCATTTAACAGTCCTTTCATGAGAAAACATTTCTTTTCATGGATAAACATCGTTTGGGGCGTGAGCCCGAAAATCGTCTTTTCATTTTTCAGTTCATTTCAGTTCTATCATTTCTTTAACAGTTCGTTCGTGCATACGTCATTTAAGAACATACATGGGCTTAAACGTCAGCTTTCATGGCATCCCATAAGCGTCACCTTAAACGTCGTCAATCATGGCGTCCACAAGCATCACCTCGTGGCGCACATGAGAGCGTCGGTTTGTAGGATCCATAAAAACATCCATTGTTATGCCTTTCGTGCATTTTCTTTCTTTGAAAATACATACAATAGATACAGCGTATAGTCATTCATTCACATGCGTACAATTAATACTTTAGTTGTGTAAACAGGAGCTGCCAAGGAGGGGCCGTACATACTTATACCTTTGAACACTTAGCATTTTCTTTCTTAAAGCGTCTTTCGTTTCTTTTCGTGAGCATCTTAAAGAAAAAGTGTTTCTTGTATCTTGGAAAACTCTAGAAGAGTATGAACGTAACACTTACCTGGACTCCATGCTACTTGCATGTCATTCAGTCCATTCATGTGCTTGTTAGATGGCAATCTACATGCATACACATACCTTAGCGTCATTCTCTATATAATGCATAAGCAACTTGAACTATAAATAGAACTACACATCACTTAGAACACTCTCCTTCTATCCCATGCACTTACGTGCCCTTTACTATGTTAAACCCTTCGGGGACCACTTACGGTCACCACATCTTCCAACTCAAAGTCTTGCCTCCAGTGCTCATCCACTAAAGTGAACCCATGATTCACCTTAGGATTAAGACACTAAGACATTCGTCTTATTCTTCTTACAACCACATTCCGACGCATGATTCTGACCGATGGAATCATGCATCCCAATCCTAGATAATACGCCCGTCACTACGTTCATGCATCTTAGCCCACACTAAATTCTCATTCCCATCCATACAAGCCACATGGCTCTAAGCCAACTCTGAGGCTTAAGCACCGTGCAACTATGCTCATGACAGATTACCCATTACATATGGTGAATCCGTCCGACACATGTGTCTCACCATATTACACATGTACCTTACCCCTTTATCACCTAAGATCAACATATAACATGTTGATCACCTACTCGTAGGGACAAGAGCCATACTCCGATACCAACCTTCTCTTAACCCAGCTAGCATGACCCTTCATGCTACCCATCCCTTTTGATAGTTCATCCCAACACTTGACATGACAGGACTCCATTCACAACTACGCCTTATGTCACGTCATATAGCTTGAGATTGCTCCCAAGCTACACCATGACCTTGTCACATCACCTGACATCCCATTACATCATTTCTACGCCAACTCCTAACTCATCACGAGTACGATTCCTCACGCACTCCTGTCACACCGTGATACCTAATCATGTTCCTGTTACGTCATTCCTACACTCTAACACTTCATCCATCATAAGCATGACTGCCAATAACCACGTCACTTCATGACGTTGCCCAGTCATGCTTTCGCTGCGTACTCTCACACTTGTCCCTCTACTTCACCCATCACAAACACGACTGTCAATAATCATGTCACTTCGTGACATTCCTCAGTCATGCTTCCGCTGCGCACTCTTGTACTTGTTCCGCTACTTCGTGCATACTCCTAGCCATAAGTCCATCACGGTGACACTTGTCACCTCAGACTACAAGCTATGCCATAACTACTTCGGGACACTGTTCCACAATTCCCGACACTACGCATCATGTTCCACGCCCATCGGTCACTTAATCATCCTTCTACGACACGCCACACGGAGTGTCGCTGCCACGTGGAGTACACTCCATGTATACTCTTTTCACATATGTCATATCAACACTATGGCATAGCCACCATATGGTGCATCACTATATCACATGGAGTACACTCCTCGTATACTCCTTTCATACACACTAAGGCACATCACCATTATGGCATACCTGCCATATGGTGCATCACTCCACCACATAGAGTACATTCCACATGTACTCTCCACATACACAACACGCCACATCACCATTATGGCTAAATCGTCATATGGTACATCAATATACCACATGGAGTACACTCCTCGTATACTCCCTTCATACACACTACGGCACATCCCCATTATGGCATATCCGCCATATGGTGCATCACTCCACCACATGGAGTACACTCCACTCGTACTCATCCCATCCCACAATACGTCAGGAAGGTATATTTTACATATACTCTCCTTATCTCACATTACGCTACACACAAAGTACACCCAGCATGTACTATTCCCATTCCATCTGCCACGTCGCCAATACAGCACATATTCCCCAACCACACTACATGGCACAGTCCACAACACTTCCCATCTACAGCCAACACATCATAGTGCACTACACGGCACAATGCACCTCCATACAACACAGATATGCCCAACACTTCACTACACAGAATGCCCAACACTTCGTTACACAACACCACATCACAATACCACAACTCCACAATACCAACAGTACAGTCCACAACCTAGTCAACTAATCAATATCTAACATAAATAAGAGGGATAGAGAGTTATACCATCGACGGGATAACCCGTGTGTTGCTCGTTGACCATCACAGTCGAAGACGTTGGAAGGGTTGTACGTGGTGGCTAAACCGCGTACGTTGACTGTTTAGGCTTTTGGATAGCTAGGTGTGGTCTTGGAATGGCTCGTGATGGCCTTGGGATGATGGCAAGGAGCATAATATGGTGGATCTAGCCGTGTGCAGTGGCGGTCAATCACACGTAATGACTGTCCATCATGTGCAGTGGTTACCCACCACATAAAGTGGTAGTTTGGACCTAGGGCTCGGCTAAGGGAGGTAAGGTGGATCTCGTGGTGGAGTCGAGGTGGCGCCACGGTGGCTCACGGTGGTGGTTCAAGGCCATGAAATGGATGAGAGGCTATGGGAGAGTGAGAGAGAGTGTGCATGTGTGGGTGGCAAATCGGGGCCGTAGGTGGTTGGGTTGGCTTGGTGGCGGCCTGAGGAGGCTGGACGTGGTGATCACCTGTCGTGGGTGGCGGTGCACGGTGGTGCACGATGTGCAATCCGTGTGCATGAAGAGAGGGAGAAGTCATGCATGAGTGAGAGGCTTGAGAGGGGTGGAGAGCTTGGCTGACTTGGAGGAGCTCGGGGAGGAGCCATGGTGTCGCTAGGTGGCCGTGGGTGCCACGTATGGCGGAGCTAGAGGCCGCGCACGGTGAAGCTGTGCGTGTGTGCGACAGATAAGGAAGGTGGCTGCATGGGAGGTGCTAAGTTCGCTGGGGATTGGTGGCCAGTGGTAGAGGAAGCTGCCGAGAGAGTGGTGGCACCGGAGGACGGCGCACGGCGGCGCTATGCGCACCAAGCTCATTCGGGCTTTGCACTTACAGCGGGGAGAAAGGGAGAGCGTGAGAGGGAGAGGCTGGGCTGGTTGAGCTCGTCGGAGGGAGGTGGAGATTATGGTGCCGGCGGTGAGGGCTGCCGACGCACAGCGGTGCCAGGCTGGGGCATGGAGCAGTTCGGCGTGGAGAGGGAAGCCGCGTACTGCGTACGCTTGGGAGAGGGAGGAGAGAGAGGGAGCTGAGGGAAAAGTGAGGGGGTCTAGGTATTTAACCCAGTCCCTTCGTCCGGGGATCCACGTAATGATCTAACGATCTCAAACACTTATTCACAATGCATTAACTATTAACTTAATTAAAAGCACTTAGAGGAATTAAGGTAGAATATTATTTTAAATTAACTTTAGTTTATAAAATAATATTCTTCATCATTAATAAAATGATGAAGTCTCACTTAACATATTAAAGAGAATAAAACCATTTGATTAATAAAAGTTTTCAACATAATTTAAATCTCATAATATCTTAAATAATTGAAATCATTTTAATAATAATATTAAAATGATTTCTGACAATTATAATATTTTTGGAGCTCTTCAAGAATATCATGATTGTCGTATTTAAGATAAATCTTAATTCAATAACACTGGAAATACTTCTAATAAATATTTTCAGCATATTTAAAATACTGGGCGTGCCCTAGAAGTCACACGATATCTTTCGAAACACACCATCATGGTTCAAAATGCTTGACGAGTCTCGCAGTCGCTAGATAGAATGGGCAGACAATTTACAAAATCTCTGCCCTTAGGATTTGCTTACGTCATAAAGATCCGACATACATCAGAAAGAAGAAGCGTACGTAAGAAGGAAGGAGTAGGGTATGACACTTTTGCATGAATCTGATCCTGTATAAAATGATAGTCGATGTCAAAATGTTTTGTGCAAGTGTGCATCATAGGATTTACGGTCAAATATGTGGCTCCTAAATTATCACAATAAAGAATAGGAGGCTTGGACAGAAAAGTTTTCAATTTAGATAAAAGACCCTGCAACCATATTACTTCACATGTAGCATGAGCCAAAGCTTTGTATTCAGCTTCGGTACTAGATCGAGCAATGGTAGCTTGCTTCTTGGAACTCCAACAAACCAGATTTTTACCATAGAAAACACAATATCCCCCAGTAGATTTCCTATCATCTGAGCACTCGGCCCAGTCAACATCAGAAAAAGCAGCCAAGGCAGAATAAAAGGATTGAGTAGTAGATAAACCAAGATCCAACGTGTGCTTGAGATGGCGTAAAATATGCTTAACGGCTTGCAAATGAGATAATCAAGGAGCATGCATAAACTGACATACCCTATTCACAGAAAAAGCCAAGTCTAGTCTGGTAAATAGTAGATATTGTAGGCTCCCTACTACACTTCTATAAAGAGTTAGATCTTCCATAGAAGTGGAGTCAAAAGCTGAAAGCTTTGTGGAGGGTGACATAGGGTTGCTCACAGGTTTACAGTTGCTCATATTAGTTTTTTTTAGCAAATCAAGGATGCATTTACTTTGTGATAATGTGATACTAGTAGAGTCCCGATCACACTCAATGCCTAAAAAATAGTGTAAGGCTCCCAAATCTTTGAGAGGAAAATCTGCTCTCAACAACTCAAGAAGTTGAGCTAAAGCAGTCGGATGTGACCCCGTGAGAATAACATCATCCATATAGACTAGAAAATAAATGGTCATAGAATTATGACGATAAATGAACAAAGATGTGTCTGATTTGGAGACACTGAACCCAAGTTCTAGAAGACGGGAACTAAGTCTTGCATACGAGGCGCGAGGTGCCTGTTTAAGTCCGTATAAGGCTCTGTTGAGCTTGCAAACATAGTGTGGAAACTGTGGATGAACAAATCTCGGTGGTTGTGACATATATACATGTTCATCCAAGGTACTGTGCAAAAATGCATTTTGTACATCTAACTAATGAATATTCCATCCAGAAGACACATCAATAGAGAGAACCAACCTGATGGATGTGGGTTTTATTATTAGACTGAAGGTCTTTGAATAATCGATCCCTTCAAGCTGGTTGTAGCCCTTGGCTACAAGTCTGGCTTTTCTCTGTTCTATCAAGCCATCTGAAAAATGCTTAGTCTTGAATATCCATCGACAACCTACAAGATTTTGGTTAGAAGATGGTGGAACCAAAGTCCAAGTATTATTAGTCAAAAGAGCATCAAACACTAGTTGCATAGTCGTGCGCCATTCCTGATGTTTTGAGGCTTCGGTCATAGAGGTGGGTTCTTCAAGTATCTCAGCAGAGGCAACATGAGCTTGAGGAGGAGGCCACACAATGGTGCCGTCATGTGGGCCGGTAGTTACGGTACCATCATCGTGGGTAGGTCGCATGAGTCTATCATCAGTCATAGATTAGCCTGCTCTGATACCATATTAAAATAATGGCTGTTGTGCAGGAATGGGAAATAATCTGATGATTTTCTCATTAATCTCTTTAGTACATTGATGGTATTTATAAGCAGGAAATGAAATATTCTTTATAACATAATTTACAGAGAATGATGGTAGAGAGTGACACATGGATTGCTGGGACCATTCTTGAATGTTCTTGATTCGGATGCAGTGCAAGACCTTGTGCAGGACAGTGCTTGAGGTGAATTCTTTGAGGTGGTTGGTGTTGCAGACTTGATATTGTTAACATGTTGCATATTGTTGCAATAGAAAGAGATCAAAGCCAAAGTACAAAGTCCAAGAATAGCAACAAAGATCATGAAGCTACTCGGCGGGGCTCTGTAACCACTATCGGTATATTTGGAGACTTGGCGAGCCACATTTCTATGGCAAATTCTTTTGGAAGGCTTCTGCAGCAAAGCTTGAGTTGTAGATGAGACGTTCCAAGACAAAACGCTATGAATTTTTGTTGACTTTCCTGCGGTGGCCGAGAACTGGACGAACATGTATTCTTGAAGGATAGGTGAGAGGTCTAGCAGAAAAGATAAAATTGGTTCTGATGGCTTAGAGTGTCCATCCGATCTGAGATGGACATCGATCCTTATACGTCGATCAGAGATGGCTTAGAGTGTTTCCCACACCACCGTCTCTCTTTGTTCTGCTTCCCTCTATTTTATTTCTCTTTAGTCTTCATCCACGGGATCTGGAAGGTGGGATGAACATGGAAGGCAGAGAATATTGGCATTGTTTCACATGGGCAACCAACCATGGATGAAGAAGAACTAAATGCCCCTGTTTTAGTCCCACAAAAATAGAGCACCGCAACAACTAAGCACGTGAACCATAGATGATGCCAAACCCAAGTTGTGCCCAACTACCCTCACCCAACACCAAACCATTGTACGTGAAGGTTTCGAGCATGGCAACACTGTGAAAAACTCGCTCTCTCCCTAAGTCTCAGTTTCCCCCCCCCCCCCCCTCTCTCTCTCTCTATCTCTCTCTCGCTCTCTCTCTCATTTTCATGTCTTGCCGCTTCAGACAACCACCTTCACTCACCCATGCCGGAGAAACGATAGAAGAAGTCGTTGATGGAGTCATTGGAGAATGGATGGAGAAGGAAACTTTGTTGTTGGCATCGATGTCGTTGGCTTCGGCGAAGGAACAGGTTTGAACAAAGACCAAGTTGAGAACGTGTTTGGTCTATGTTCTTACTTTTTGATTGATCACAAAGATCACTGCGTCATTCAGGTTTTTTTATACGGAGAATGTGTTTGAACAAAGACCAAATTGAGAGTGGAATGCTCTGGACTCACTGCTTGGAGAACGTGTTTGAACAAAGACCAAGTTGAGAGTTGAATCCTCTGGATTGACCGCTTGGCTTTTCATCTCTCTTTTCACCACTTGACATTTCAGATTACCTTCTCTTTTCACTTGGTGCAAGTCTCTCTTTACACCCTTTTCATTCCTGAATTTTAGGGTATGAATGCCAAGTCAGCAATTGAAAATTTGGCTTTTATATAATTAAATAAATGTGTTTAAATAGTCACTACCCAACCTCAACATTATGATTTATGCCTTGATAGGCCCCCACATACTGTCTTGGCCAAAGCTTGCCACCAAAGAGATGATGAATGGCATTGGACATGCAAAGGATGCAGATAACAAGAAAGCAGATGAAAAAGAATTAAAAAAAAATCAAAACATTCCGAAAAAATACCGGGTATCGGGTTATAAACCCATATTCATCCGGGTTCTGGCCTAGGTTTGACCTGGGCTAACCTTGTCTGGGTTCCGACCTAAGTTTGAAACTTGGGTTCTGGTTCGGGTATACTTAGGTTCCCAAGCCAAAACCCAGATAAACACTCATATTTCAGACTAACTTGGAGTATTTGCGCAGATGAGATTGAAACATCACTATTACCAAATTTCAAAGAAGTGAGAAAAATATGCGGATCCATTTGGGGAAGTTGAGGACAAAATTTGATGTTACCTTTGGGGATGAGAAATGTTATTTATAATTTTTTTGACAATCATTATTTCATCATTCTCTTTATGTGTTATCAAATTATTGAATGACTTTTTTATTTTTCAGCCATGTGCAGTTGATGCCATAAAAGGGAATGATGGTTAAGAATATGAAAAATCACTACAACACAATTGCTTTTTAGTGACGGTTGGGAAATTGTGACAGTCCCTAGACCGTCACTAAAAGGCATTTTCTGTGACAGTTTTTGGAAACCGTCACTAAAGATAGAATGAGATTTTTTTACATTCGAACGTATGGGAAATATGCGTTCGAACGTCACATATACGTTCGAACGTTATGTCTGTTTACGTTGGAACGTAAAATGTTTTGGCGCAACCGTTCGAATGTTATTAATTTTACGTTCGAACGTAAAATGTTTGCACCAATGTTCGAACGTTAAGTAATAACATTCGAACGTTCATTGTAAATTTAAATTAAATGACTTTAATTTAAAAATTATGTGATTTTTATTGTGCATAATTTGTGAACAAGTCTAAAAAATTGAATTGTATATATTTATATATACACACTTTGTAATATATAAATATATATTATTGATTTATATATATTTGAAATGCAGTGATTTAGTATTAAAGTTGGAAATTATAACATCAAAGAAGATTAAAAATTGAAATTAAAAAACGATAAAAATATTCAATAATATTTTTTGTTACAAATATTAAAAATAAAATACAAAATTTGATAGAATGTAGTAAACAACAGTCAGATGATAACGTTATCCGCAAAAGTCGAACTCCGTACTTCCTTAGTCAAGGTATCAACCTTGTCGTTGAGGATAGTTACACGATGGGTGAGTTCGGCAACAGACGCCGATATAGCCTCGAGCGATCGATCGATCTTATGATCAATATGCGCAGTCAGCTGTGAGATGACCGCATCAACCCAAGCAGGCCGCACATCTCCTGCAGATGTACTCGGCGTATGCTGACTACTACTCCTGACATGACCTGGCTCAGGCTGCGTCGGAGGAACTAGATCCTCTACAGGGGGTGGCTGACGTCCCCTCGCCTGTCCAATGCTACGCCGATGCGTGGTCATGTCGAGGGGGCTCATCTGATCTTTGACCCGCTCCTCTGGCTGGGTCGGCACTCCCCGTGCAAGTAATAGTCGGCTGATGAGGACACCATATGGGAGATTATCCGTGGAGACGATGCTCGCCTCGTAACGGATCCTCTCAAAAATGTGCAGTGGCAAATCTATAGGATCTCCACGTGCCACTCGTATCAAAAATTGTGCCCGAAGCCGACTAAATGTGGTTTTATGAGCCACAGGATCGACATTTGTTGCAACAATAAGGTGCAACATGCGGAAGAAATGCAGCAGATGGTTCTGGTTGAAGGCGTTCTTCCACTCGATCTGCATGTGATCCCTCCCGGTGAGGATGTAGAAATCCTCGTCTTGGTCATCATCCCGAGCCTCGACGCCAGTATCCTCAGCCTCTGACTGGCCTGCATCATCGGCTGATGCTGGCTCACATCCCCGGCCAGTAGATGATGCAGAAGTGCCTACATCCTCACGGGGTGTTGGGTGTGTAAATGTCTGAGCACCTCGATGAATCCCGATGTGCTCGCCGATGACATCTGCCGATACCTCAATGGAAACACCGCGTACAGTCACGGTGTGAGAGGATGCATCCGGAGGCATGTCACACATCCCCATATAGAATTCTTGAACCATTGAGGGGTATACCTTCCCCTCAATGTGCAGATATTTCCCCAGCCTCTACTGAGGAAAACATCTCTTAGGTTCGTCTGCTGCCAACAGAGTTCGTCGAACTCATTAATTAAGACCTCTCTCTCTACCATAACAGTACGAGCTCCGATACGGGCAGTGTCCGACGTGGCTCATTCCCTCCCTCGTTTTCGTGTATGCAGTGGAAGAGCCATATCCTGAAAATAGAAAAGGAAAAAAAAAATTATTTACAATAATGCATTTTTTTGTATTAATTTTAAGATGCTCTGAATTAACGTTCGAACGTTTTATCTTTAACGTTCGAACGTTAAAGATAAAAACGTTCGGGCGTTAAGTTATACGTTCGCACGTAAAATAATGTAAATAAATTTACGTTCAAACGTAAAACAAATACGTTCGAATTTAAGTTCGAACGTATTTGTTTTACGTGTGAACGTAAATATGAACGTCCGAACGTCGAAGCATGAATAATGTAGAAAATCACTACGTTCGGATGTTATAATTAAACGTCCGACCGTATGTGATTTACGTGCGAAAGTAAATATTAACATTCGAACGTATGTCATTTAATAATATTCACGTCCGAATGTAAGACGATTAACGTTCGAACGTGGAAGCCGTAACGGCTCGGTAATTTAAACGTCGTACGTTCGAATGTCTTAGTGAAACGTTCGAACGTTTCGACGCAAAATGGCTGAGTCGACTCAGCCATTATTGAAATCTCGAAAATTTCTCTACAAGGGTCTAAATGCCGAAATGTCACCATGTAAATGAAGTATACACTTCAAGAAACATTTCTACGGTGACTATTCGGCCAATGACTAGTCGTGGTGGCCGGAAAATGAAGTTGAAAATCCGGTAATACTTATCCGGTTTTAAACAAAACTCAATCCAAATCTCAATCTAAATCTCAATAAAATACATGTTATTTGCATAAAAGATGAATGCCTACCTTTTAGTGACGGTTGTGGCAGAGTTGACGGCGGCGGTGACGGAGGCGTGGCGGCAAAGAACGGAGAAGATGATGGATACATTTTGGAAATGTCGTTTCGACGTTCGGTTTTGGCCTTATATACACAGAACGTTCGAACGTACTTATTATTACGTTCGAACGTTTGTCAATTTAATTTCCAAAATTTTATCTATAATATATTATATTATAAATGTTTAAGTTATATATTATGATGTTATATAATATTATTGACAATTAGATTATTGGTTTTTTTGTGAGTGCTTGTTATATTTATAAAGTTTAGCAATATGTTTATACATGTTGTTGTGATTTTATGCTTACTCTTGAAATAATTGTGATTATTGTTTATGAATTTTGTGAATAGTTTATGAGTTTATGGTGTTTATTGATGAATTAATATGTGTATAAATATTGTTGTGAGAATATTGTGAATATTGTGTGATATGGATTTAAAATATTGTGATTATTATTTTTGAATTTTTATTGAATATGTTTAACAAGAAAGTTATAAGTTTATAATCTTAATTTTAAGTAAAGATTAAAAACATTTAATATATAGATAATATGAAGTTTAATATAAAACATGGAGTAAGTATATATAATATATTCATACTAATTTAGTTAGAATATGATTATTATTCAAATTATAAGTATAATATAAATTATGTCTTAAAAAAAATAAAAAATACAGGACCGACTAGCTAGCTAGCTTGGTGATCACGTTGTAGTTGCGTACCTTCATTTGTTGCGTTTGTGGCTATGAAGTTGGCCGTACGTATCTTCAGACATCAATGTAGTATATAATATGTAGTATATATATTATATAATTTGTAGTATATATATTTAATAAGTAACAATTTAATATATATTATTGATTTATATATATGGTATAGTTTATATATTATATACATTTATGTTCTCATTTAAAGTATTATGCTATCATACTATACAATGTAGTATATAGTTATAGATATATAAAATGTAGTATATATATTATACTATAAGTTAGTATATAATAAAGAATTTAATAAGTAACAATTTAATATATATTATTGATTTATATATATGGTATAGTTTATATATTATATACGTTGATGTTCTCATTTAAAGTATACTATGCTATCATACTATACAATGTTATTGATGGTTATAGATATATAAAATGTAGTATATATATTATACTATAAGTTAGTATATAATAAAGAATTTAATAAGTAACAATTTAATATATATTATTGATTTATATATATGGTATAGTTTATATATTATATACGTTGATGTTCTCATTTAAAGTATACTATGCTATTATTTCAAAAAAAAAAAGTATACTATGCTATCATACTATACAATGTAGTATATAGTTATAGATATATAAAATGTAGTATATATATTATACTATAAGTTAGTATAGTAGGAATCGTACGTTCGAACGTTTCAAGTTAACGTTCGAACGTTAAACTAAGAGGCGGGAATTTTCCCGCTCGATTAAGGTATCTGTGTGATTATTCAGACGTAAGGACGTTTATACTATACGTTCGAACATCAAATCCGTCAACGTTCGAACGTTAGTTAAATTAGTGCGGGAGATTTCCCGCTCAAATATGGTAACACTTTCATGAAATGTACGTTCGGACGTTTAAGTAGTATGTTCGAACGTTTATCTATAAATCTACGAACGTTCGAACGAAAAATTGTGATACATTCGAACATATATGAGGAAAGTGCGGGAACTTTCCCGCTAGATTTTATGTTATATCATAAGAAGGGTACGTTCGAACGTGTATTTTAAACGTCTGAACGTTCTGGGCGAGAATAATTTTAGAATATAACGTTCGGACGTAAAAATTAAACGTTCGAACGTTTAAACTAATAATTTTAGAACTTAATCAGTACGCGCACGGGAGGATGCCCATTATTTCTTCTTCTCCCGTGCGCGCAACAGAGAGAGAGAGAGAGAGAGAGAGAGAGAGAGAGAGAGAGAGAGAGAGAGAGAGTGAGTGAGTGAGTGAGAGAGAGAGAGTTAGACTTAGAGAGAGTTGAGTTAGAGAGTGAGAGAGAGTTGAGTTTTGGTAAGAAAATATTTTTATTTCTTGTCTTTATTTAAATTTTATGATATTTATAGAATGTGTTTTTGTTATAGAATATTTCTAATAAGTTTGTGTTGTATTTTTTTGAAGGATTGCTTGTTTTGGGAAGTTTGAAGATTTTGATTTGTAAGAGGATATTGTGAGTGCTAGGTATATTTCTAAACTTTATCAATATGTTGTTGTGATTTGATGCTTACTCTTTATCATATTGTGATTATTATTTGTATAGTTTGTAAATAGTTTGTGAGTTATTTTAAATATGTTGTGATATAAATTTAAAATATTGTGTTTATTATTAGAAATATATTGTCATTAGGCTTTGTTAATACATGTTTATTGCTTACTCAAGTTTAGAAATATGTTAATACATGTGGCATGTTATTTTGTGAATATATTGTGAGTTATTGTGAATATGTTGTGATATGGATTTGAAAAATTGTGATAATAATATTTGAAATTAAGTAATAACAAATAAAAGTAACTCTTTAAGAATTATAATAATTAAAATTATTGTATAACCATTGAAATTTAAGTATGATAATTAAATATTTATAATAATATTTGAAATTAAGTAATAACAAGCATAAAAGTAACTCTTTAAGAATTATAATAATTAAAATTATTGTATAACCATTGAAATTTAAGTATGATAATTAAATATTTATAATAATATTTGAAATTAAGTAATAACAAGCATAAAAGTAACTCTTTAAGAATTATAATAATTAAAATTATTGTATAACCATTGAAATTTAAGTATGATAATTAAATATTTATAATAATATTTGAAATTAAGTAATAATAAGCATAAAAGTAACTATTTACGAATTATAATAATTAAAATTATAGTATAACTTTTGAAATTAAGTATATCAATTAAAATTATACTTTAAGAATGATGATCTTGTACACAACGAGGAAATATTATCTTGAAGAAATGTTGAAATTTTAATTTAATTGCTTGACTGTCATAGTCTCTCCGGCCTTGAGAGTTGTCAAGGTCGGACAGTTTGTGACGGTTAAGTAATTAGACTAAAATTTAAACATTTCTTCAAGATAATTCTCCCTCATTGTGTACAAGGCACGAAACTTAGGGTCACATAATTATCTTCCATCTCTCTTTAATTTAACAATATAACACTACTTGAAGGTGACATTGTTAATGTAAACAACATGGAGACATTGTTAGTATGATTTTTTGCTAGATGCGTGTGACATTGCATAAATACCCTTAGACCCGTTTGGGAATCAGTGTACATTTATGTGTCCACTGATTCCTGAATTGTCCAGTGTGGACAGTTTGAGATTATATTATCTGTATTACACATTTTTGTTACTCACTACTTTCCACGTTTAATATGAAGTTTTGGTATCTTCTTCTATTGTTCTTCGGGTATACTGTTCGTAGGGTCACAATCCCGATATTTGAACATGTATACTTGGAGAATTATGGGGAGGTGCTGCCGGAATTTCTACTAACGTGGAAATTAGTAGAGTGACGAGATTTGTGTAATATGGAGAATATAATCTCGAATGGGATAGGACCAACTACCTTATCAAAAAAGTAATGAGAATTGGAGCATGACATGCATGTGAATTTTCAATGTACGTGTTATTAATATATAGATGTTTTTAGAAATGGACAAAAATTGGATGCGTCTGGACGATAGACTTGGAAAGGATTACGTACCCTATGCATGTGGAGTAAGAACTTTCATTGATTTTGCACGGGCCTCTGCTGATAGTCGTGGTTACATTAAGTGTCCATGTCGAGGGTGTAAAAATTTGTGTGCGATAGGATTGGATGAAGTAGAGTGTCATATATTTGTGAACGGTATGGATCTGGGGTATACGCGATGGGTACTGCATGGTGAGCCGTATGAAGGGTCAGCAGATGTATTGGTCGATCATCACAATTATTTACGGCACATGGATGATGATTATGAGCATGATGAGATGGAGGAGATGTTGGGTGACATTGGAGCTGGGATGTTTATGGATGAGGTTAACGACAATGCCTCAAGTGGTGGATCAGGGACTGATTGTCAAAATTTTCCTTCACTGTGGGAAGATGCAAAGCGCGAGCTTTACCCAGGTTGTACAAAACATTCCAAAATGTCGTTTATTGTGCGGTTGCTTCACATAAAATCATTGTGTGGGATGTCGACGAAAGCAATAAACATGGTATTGGACTTATTTAACGAGGTGCTTCCCGAAGGGTCTACATTGCCTAAGAACTTTTATGAAGCGAAACAGTTGAGAAAGGGATTAGGATTTGAGTACAAGTCCATACATGCATGCAAGAATGATTGTGTATTGTTCTGGAAGGAGAACGAGGAGAAACAAGCATGTCCTGTATGTGGAGAGTCGAGGTGGAAAGGTAAGAAAAACGTGCCGGTTAAGGTGTTGCGGTATTTTCCCTTGAAACCTAGGTTGCAAAGACTATATATGTGTAAGAAAATAGCTCATGATATGAGGTGGCACGAGGAGAAAAGAGTTAAGAATGACGGGTATATGAGGCATCCAGCTGATTCACTTGCGTGGCAGTCTTTCGATAATCAGTATCCAGAGTTCGGGTTAGAAGCTCGGAACGTGCGCCTGGGACTCACAACCGATGGATTCAACCCTTTTGGGAATATGAGTACAAGTTATAGCACTTGGCCCGTGGTATTGATTCCGTACAATCTTCCACCATGGAGGTGCATGAAGGCGCCAAACTTTTTGTTAACTTTACTCATCCCTGGCCCTAGATCACCTGGGAATGATATTGACGTATTCATGCAGCCGTTGATTGAAGAGCTAAAAGAGTTATGGGAAACAGGGGTTAGAACTTATGATGCATCTAAGTCGACATCTTTTCAGATGCATGCTGCGGTAATGTGGACCATAAATGATTTTCCGGCGTATGGGAATCTTTCCGGCTGGAGTACGAAAGGGAAGTTAGCGTGTCCGACGTGTAATAAAGAAACTGCTAGTGAGTGGCTAAAATTTTCTCAGAAGTTGTGTTTCATGGTCATCGACGTTATTTACCAGCAAATCATGCATGGAGAAGAGAATGTGCCAAGTTTGATGGGAGAGTAGAGGATAGGATTGCACCAAAAGAGTTGTCTGGAGAAGAGATAGTGGAACAACTGCAACATGTTAGAGCGAACAATTTTGGCAAAGGTCGGGGAAAGAACAAGAGAAAACGAGCCGTATCAGAATTGAATTGGACAAAACGTAGTATTTTTTTTGATTTGCCGTATTGGTCGTCATGCAAGTTGCGACATAGTTTGGATGTAATGCACATAGAGAAGAATATTTGTGATAATATACTGGGTACATTGATGAGTATTAACAAAAAGACGAAAGACACGATCAAGACGAGGAAAGATCTTGAGAGAATGAGAATTAAACATAATCTGCATTTGCGGGTGGAAGGCAACAGGGTGGTCATGCCGCATGCATGTTTTACGATGACGAGGGAGGAGAGGATTGATTTCTGTAAATGGTTGCAAGGTGTGAAGTTGCCAGATGGTTATGCTTCAAATATTGGTAGATGCGTGAGTCCTGATGATTGGAAAATCAATGGATTGAAAAGTCATGATTGTCACGTATTTTTGCAGAAGTTATTACCTGTGGGAATTCGTGGGAAGCTGACATCTAATGTACGTGTCGCCATATCTGAACTATGTATGTTTTTCAAGGATTTGTGCGCTCGGGTAGTAAATCGAGATGTGTTGTCGAAATTGGAAGAAGACATTGCTACTATACTATGTAAATTCGAGCAGATCTTTCCACCATCATTTTTTGATGTCATGGTCTATTTAGCAATACATTTACCGCGAGAGGTACTTCTGGGTGGACCGGTGCAGTTCCGTTGGATGTATCCAGTTGAAAGATATTTGGGTCGATTGAAGCGCACTGTTGGGAGTAAAGCCAAAGCTGAGGGTTCAATAGCGGAGGCTTATATACACGATGAATGGTTAACATTTTGCTCTCTATATCTTCGTGGTGTTGAGACACGATTTAGTCGTCAAGAGCGAAATGCTGATCTTGCTACTCCGCCTCCTCGTGAGCTATCAGTGTTTTCCCAGAATGTACGACCCTTGGGTGCACAAATAGGTTACGATTTAATTGATGGAGAGTTGGGTAAAGTTCGGTAGTATGTGCTAAATAACTGCCGAGAGATTGATGATTATCTTAGGTATGTCATTTAATTTATTTGAATAATTATAGTTTTCTTTAAATTAATTATAATTGTTGTGCTCAAAATATACTTCTTTTGCAACATGTTATAACAGTGATCACATGGACAAACTTAGAACGGAAGGCGTAGAAAATATAGAGGCAAGACACGAGGAAGAATTTCCCGGATGGTTTGAAGAACGTGTATGAACTAAAATTATATATATGTTATATTGTGAAATTTTTAACTCTGGATAATAAAATAATAAATATATACTATTTCAATTTTTAGATTTTGGAACAACGTGCTCGTGATCCCGGATCAATTTCTTCTGAATTGTATGCATTGGCCCGTGGTCCCTCAAATAGAGCACTTCGATATACTGCATGCACGGTTCGAGGTTATAGATTCCATACTTTGGACCGTGAACGTAATAGAAAGACTCAAAACTGTGGTGTGTTGGTCGAGGGGAGTCATGGAACAGATGATATTGACTATTATGGTGTCATACGTGATATTATCGGATTGAAATATCTGGGTGGGTCTGTAACATATGTCTTCAAATGTGATTGGTGGGATCTAGGCGGTGGTCGGGTTTCGATACATAGGGATAATCACTTTACGAGTGTCAATACTGCATCTAAATGGTACGAAGATGATCCATTCGTATTGGCTTGTCAAGCTACCCAAGTCTATTACTTGATTGATCCAATGAAAAGTGCTGATGAAGATAGTGGGGAGATAACTTGGCGAGTTGTACAAAAATTTGTTCCTCGAAATATATATGAAGCAGGAACGAGTGCAGATTACGAGAATAGTGGAGATGAAGATGACAATCCGATTGTTGAGGCATACCAGGAAGATGGAGAGGGTATTAACTTGTTTGTTGACCTCGGTGCACTCGAGTTGCTCCCCTTGTGTAGAGATGATGTCCCACCCGTACATCTCTACCCGTCTGTATTAAATGATCATTCAATTCAAGTCAGTTTGGAGGAAGATGAAGAAGACGAGTCAGAAGATGAATACGAATCAGAATCCGGAGAGGAGGTGGATAAAGATGATGAAAAAGAGGTGCATGATGATGATGAAGATGTTATTGATGGAGATTCTGAAACAAGCATGGAAAATTCATCTGAAGAATAAAAGTACTAAATATTTTATTTATATAGGTGACTATAAAATATCTTAAATTTTCATAATTTCTTCTAATTAATTTTCTTTGATATAATTAATTATTTTAAAGAATGCCGCCAAAACGACAACGAAGAAATGTGCCTCCGCCAAGTCCAAGTCCTGAATCCATTGAGGACTCCCCACTCGAGGAATCCGTTCCTGAAGATCAAGCTAACACAGAAGAGAACAACAGCCAGTCGACACCTACCAGTAAGGAAATATTGTCGTTGATAATTATATATATAGTTAATACTTTTTTCTCAATAACTATATAATTATAATTATAGTATATCTATTATTATCATGTAGTTCATGCATCTGCACGTCGCGGTCGTGGCTATACACGTGGAATCTCTCTTGAAAAAAATAGAAGGCACGGTAAACTGAAGATCACAATTCCTGATAATTCCACTGGAGGAGTGGATGATAGTGCAGCAGCGCTTTCCTCCTATATTGGCACAGTAGTTCGAGCTTATGCTCCATTTTATGTGCGCTCATGGCGAGATGTTCCGAATGAGATTAAGGAGCACATTCGAAGTCGTGTGCTGGTGAGTTTACTTTTCAGTACATTTTTTTCACTTAGATTAATATATTATATTTTTTACCTGATTCCCTTGTTAGGATGAATTCGACCTCGACTTTGGCCGTAGCGAGGATTTAAGAACCGTGAATGAGTTGATGGCTACACTATTCCGACGTCACAAAGGACGATGTCATGACCACTTCAAGAAGTTTGAGACGTTGGAAGAGGCTGCGCAGTCTCCTTTTCAGCAGATGAAGTTAGATGATTGGAGAAAGTGTTGTGATCTTTTCGCATCTCCAGATTATCAGGTATTTTACATTTATATCTTTTAATTATTTACATTCATATTCGTTTTATACATTATATGTATACATATTACAATTAACATTTTTAATATATTTTGTAGCACTTGAGTTCTACAAATGCACAGAATAGATCCGTTCTGACTGTCCACCATCGTGCCGGTTCAAGGTCATTCCACCGTCTTGCTGAAAAAATGGTAATTAAAAAATTATAGAATTCATTTATTTTCCTGATATTCTTTCTGATAAGTACTAACATTATCTTTTTAAAATTGCTAATATTGTCGCTTTGTTAGAAACGTGATGATCCTGAAAACTTTTCCCTCATTCATGTCTATGCTGCTGCTCACACTAATGAGCATAGTGAGTGGATGGATCCTGTCGCTGCAGATAATTATGTAAGCAGTGTTAATTTTGTTAAATAAATTTTTTATAGAACATTTTAATAGTTTATTTCTTATTTCTATTTCTTTTAATACGTTACTAATTATTTACGATCATTACCTTTTAAATTGCAGAACAAAATGTTGGAGATGCAGTCGACTTCTGCGGAATCCTCTCCTAGTGACATAGACATATTCACCCAAGTGCTCGGGCCGCAGTCTAGTATGGCAAGAGGTTTGGGACGATCTATCAAGCATAAATGTTCATCCTCCTCAACCTCATCGGCTTCACAAATTAATAATCTTACAGCAGATTTAGAAGCTGCACGGCGTGAGAATGAGTATATGAGGTCGAGACAGCAAGAGTTAGAGTCTCTCTTAGAACGACAGTCTCATTTAGAGACGCGTTTGCAGGACCAACAGAGAGACCAGGAGGAAAGAATACGCAGTGAAGTGCAAGAGCAAGTGCAACGAGAGATGATGGTGCAAATGGAGCGTGTTATGTCGTTGCAACAGAATCCCCGTGGGCGAGGGAAAAAGAAGAAATAAATTTTATCAATATTTCTGACTAGTTTTAATATCTAATTTTGTACTTTTATAAGACATTGTTACTTGTTAATTGGGTATGTAATATGATACAATTGGTATTTTGTTTTTAAATTTTATTAAAATAGAATTTCTGATCTGTACGTTCGAATGTAAATAAAAATCGTTCGAACGTTGGTTCACACTATAACAAACGTTCTAACGTAAATACAATTGAATCGTTCGAACGTTAAACCGACTAACGTTCGAACAAAGAACATGCATTCGGACGCTCCTTCGTTTACATTCGAAATAACGTCCGAACATTAAACGCGCTACGTTTGAACATTTACGTTTACGTTCGAACAAATATTCGAACGTTTATTGTAATTAACGTTCGGACGCATTGACATTAGAACGTAAATATGATACGTTCGAACGATATCCAACAAACGTCAACTTCTCTCATTCGAATGCCAATCGGTCGGGTATAACGTCCGAACGTTTGATTTTACGTCCGAACGTGATTTTCTGTGACAGTTCATAACCGTCACAAAAAAAGGAACGTTCGAACGTTGTACCGAACGGAACACTTCCAACCGTCACTAAAAATATTTTTTGTGACGGTTGAACAGTAAACCGTCACCAAATGTTTTCTATGACGCACTTTAGGTGACGGTCATGGTGACGGTTTCAAACCGTCACCAAATATGTTTAGTGACGGTTTGCCATTTTTTTGTGACAGTTTCCTCTGTCACAAAACACACATTCTGTTGTAGTGAATATTATTTCTTTTCGGAGATAATAAAATATAATAAACAATTCAATTTTTTTAAATCTCAAAACAAATATTAAAAAATAATATTTTATTCAACTTTCATCTCATCTTAACTCACTATTTAAACCTTCACTATTTTTTCTCACTCAAAAATTCGATCTCGGCTTGCTGCACGGAAACTCTATGTTTGTATCACGCTTGTTTTCTCCTTACAAATTTTGGTTTTGGTTACAATGTATGGGAGTGAGCTAGAGTCACTCAACAAGAGTCCGTATAATTTTGAAGGAGAATACTTTGTTTTAACAAACTTATTATGATCGTTAATTCCAAGTAGAATATGTGACGTTATCTATATTAGTAAGCTGCATAGATTTCGAAGTGTTCCATGCTTAGGTATAGTATCTTTCGGCTATGAAACCTTAATTAGGGCCTGCTATATTATTAATTAAAATTAGACGTTTCTTTTCACAGGCAAATCAAGGGATTTAAATTCCTTAAATCTTCGGCTATAGCTGATAATTTTCTAGATTTCCAGCTGCAAGTAAATCTCACGTTTATTTTAGTTTAAAGTATAAAACTATCGGCAAGTTACTGTGTACAAAAGCTTATTGACAAGAGGAAGGGAGAGTAAAATAAACGGAACAAGCCGAGTGACGAGCCTTGCAATGAAATATACATTGTTTTCCACGACTAAGTTTGTCTCGCATGTTTGGTCTCTTGTCTACAAAACGAACTATATAAATAGCACCATTTTCCTCTTAGCAACCACATTGAAGATAAGTCATATGATCAAGAGCTGTTAATTACCACCAAAAAGACTTTCGCTTTAAGGATCAATGGCAGATAATAAGGCAGGAGGCATTGTGAAGAAAGGGCACGAGGAGGGCTTGCAAATGGCCACCTCTCTTCTCCAAGAGTTCAAGCTCCCGCTGGGGCTTCTCCCTCTGGCCGACGTCATTGAAGTCGGGTACGTGAAAGAGACGGGCTACATGTGGATTGTGCAGAGGAAGAGGGTTGAGCACGAGTTCAAGAAGATCAGTAAGCTGGTGAGCTATGACACAGAAATAACAGGCTTCATTCAGAAGAACAAGATCAAGAAGCTCAAGGGAGTGAAGGCTAAGGAGCTCATGCTATGGCCTCCAGTGAGTGAGATCACCGCTGATGATTCACCAACTGGGAAGATTCAGTTCAAGAGTCTTGCTGGGATTACAAAGACTTTCCCTGTTGAGGCATTTGCTGCTGGCCAGTAAAGAAATTTTGCATGGCCTTCGTCCTTTGCCTTTGCATGATTTGCCATTTAGTTTCTTGTGGAAGTTCCCTCCCCTCTCCCTTTATTATATGAGCCTCAATGCATGGTTTTCTTATACGAGGACAGTGGGTTGGCTCAGTGTTTTAAGGTTGAATGACAGTTGTTGCAGTGAGAATAAAATTTGAAAGTATTTTTAGTCTTTGCGATGTCACTGGATTTGGTTATATTCTAAATTCATCCCGTTTCTCTTCCTCCTTGCTAAAATCACACCATATCTTTGATGAAAGCGTCAATGGGCCACATCCCACTGTATAGCATAAAAAGTGTCAGATTCCTCAACTTTACGACTCTCTTCCAAATACGGTTTTCGAGGGGAATAATTCAGAACAGCAGTATACTTTCTCATCCTCTGTACTTTCCAATCAATGCTTCTGCGAACTTTCAACATTTACATTAATTTCATTAAATTTAAATTTAAAATATAATAAAAAATATATAGATTAATTATTAAATTAGTCAAATTAATAATATAATATTATTTCTTTAATAATAATATTTTTAATTTATTTGTTTCATATTTTATAATTACATTAATTATATATTAATTAATAATTTAATTTAATACTTAAATTATTATTTCTCAACTTAAATATATTGTGATTTAAAATTAGAAAATAATAATTTAAATAAATAAAATAATAATTATAGAGTGAACAGTTAATCTTCAAATTTAGAAATGAACTAAATGTATTGTAGATCAAAATTGAAGATTTGTGTATGTTGAATCCAATATAATAATTTTAAATACCAATTTATCAAATTTTGAAAATGACACTCATTTGATAAGTCCAATACCAATTCTGTCAGCAGTCAGCACCTCCATACTCTAAACACCATGCCCACACCACGTAATAAGTACATCCTCAACAATCATTTCCATTTTCCCATTCCATCTCCCATCTCTCACTACAGCTGGTGGGACAACAAGGAGTGTTCATGGGTGGGCATTTTCTATTGAGATGAGAAATCAAGACTTTAATTTGTCCAAAAGAAAGGTTTTTGGTTCAGGCCAACGGCCTTCTAAGTTAAGGCAGCCTAGCTAATCCGCTGTTTCAGTGCTTACCACCTCTCCAAATGACCCAAAATATGTCTAAATATGCAACTAAAAGAATAAAAGGGGGAGGAGTTGTGGAGGGATGTGGCAATATATCAAAACGTTCAGGATCTTTAGCGAAAGGCCATCCTCAGAAAGTGACAGAAGTTGCAAAAAGCAAAGCCAGCTTTTAAGAGAAGCAAGTACTGATGACACCACCCAAACTTAGGAGACACTTGAGGACCCGCAGTGGGGTGTTGAAGTGATTAGAAGCAAACATTGTTGTTGCAGCTGTTTAAAATCAAGCTGGGTGGTAGGTAGATACAGAGGCAGAATATAACAATGATTTCATATCCTGCAACCTTATACCAGGAAAAACATTATAGTGGGCAATGTCGGTGGGGATATTAAACCCATGATTTTCTTAGTTTTCATTTAAGCAAATAGGGTAATCACTTCAGCAGGGAAAAGGAAGGGATTCCCGCAAAAGCTAAATTACAAAAAATTTGCATATTAAATACCATTGACATACCACGAAGCCTGTTTGTATCTGGTGAAAATTTTAGCCAAATATTCCAGCATATATCAAGGTTGAGGGTTTCGTGGGCACCGGGAAAGCCACTCCCTTGTTGTGTAGTGCATTTTCATCTTTGGATCAAAACAAACAGACAAATGTGAAGGAAGGAACCAGCCAGCCACAATTTACCCTCTCATTGCTTTCAATACTTGGACATATCATCTACGTACACAGTGTTGCTAACAGAAACTCTCTCTCTCTCTTCTCTCTCATTCTCTCATATGTAGGTTTTAACAAAGCAGACAATATTAATAAATTGTACAATTTTTCAGCTCTTTCCTCAAAATATGGAACATGAGGATATAAGAATAAGTCTGACAAAAAATTAGGACAACTAGTGGAACTGAAAAGTAGAAGAATGAATCACAGATATCGAAATGGAAAGAACATATAATCCCGCAAATATGAACTAAGACGCTAATTTCCGGAGGGTTTTCTGATTTAAAGCTCTATGAAACAATTATGAAGGTAATTGGCTAACAGGTAGAACTAATAATCCTAGAATGAGTTGAGTAGATATGGTGAATACTGGACAGTTACCATAGAATGGCTGTATGGTTGGGCATTGTTCTAGGTACTGCAATTCCTCACTGAGTCCTCCAATAATTGATGGGTTGGGCGGATTAGCTCCATCACTTTCTCTCCATTCCTATATATCTTAAATGTTGGAACAGTTCTTATGTTCTCAGCTTTTGCCACTGCTAAGTGATCCTCCACATCCACCTACAATCAAAAAACATTAAAATTGTTTACAGATCCAACATAAAATCATCAGAAGGATTATAACAGGGAAAGAAACCAGACATGACTTCTGAAAATTCATGAATACAATGAAAACATACACAGTAAAAGCTCATTTTGAATACCATATGGAAAGCAGTGGAGTTATTATTACTTTTTATACTTGGAATGCAGTGGAATGATCTAAATAATACGAGCTAGGTAAAGAATCTGAAGTCACCTACCTTAAAGAAATTAACAGATGGATATCGAACACACAGCATATTTATGAATGGGGATATTTCTTCACATTGTTCATTTGATTCCACTTTGAAATGAAGTACTGAAACGCCTGGAATTCCAAATTTTCATTCAGGCAGGGTAGCTATAAAATGACGGGTGGAGCTGGTAGTATGATAAGCAACACCAGGAGCAAATAAAAACACTGAACTCACCAGGAGAAGATACTGCAGCTTTAAACTTATTTAGGTTGGAAATGTCTTCTACTTCACCACCAAAGTTCATACCAACTTCCTCTCCATGAGATTTCTGTAACGCAATTTGTGCACGCTGTAGAGATTCAGCAACCTCGATGTCTCCAGGAAGTTCCCTTCTCAATAACTCGTAATCACTCACAGCTTCCACCCACCTCTCAAGCTATAACATACCACAAGAAGCAATGCCAACTAGTTAAATATAACTTAACAAACTGAAAAATCAGAGTATAACAGCACCATGAACACAAATAATGGCATGCCAACTCACCCTTGCATTTGAGACCGCCCTCCTCAGAAGGGCCTTGGTGTAATTGGGTTGGATTTTGAGGGCCTGGTTGCAGTCTTCAACAGATTGTTCCCATAGTCCAAGCTTAGACCAACAAATTGCTCTATTACAGTAGAGAACAGAATTGGAGCCATCATATTTTAGGCCTTCTCCATAGGCCGAACAGGCTTCAGCAAACCTTCCAGAGCTAAAGAGATCATTACCCAGGGAGCGAGCTCTTGCCACCATTTTCACATTGGTTAACATCCTCGAAACCTCAACATTACTATGATCAATCAGGCCAGCCTTCTCTGCTGCCACAATAGCATTTTCAAACCTGCAAGGAATCTTCTCAATGTTCTCACTCACCCCAAAAGCCATAACTACTCTGCATTTGAGTTTTATACATCATAGCATACCTTCCCAATGCCATCTCAATCTGGGCTCGGACATAGAGCAGGTAAGATTCAGCAAGCATACCAAAGAACTTGGTCTGTGAGCAGGAAGGAGGAAAATTGTCCAACTTAGGAATGTTCAGTAGAATAGACTCTGCTTCTTCAAGGTTATGGAGCTTTAGAAGGGCTTCAGCTTTACAAGCAACAAGCTGTAAATACTATTTTAATAAGTTGCCAGTTTTATACTTCGCTCCACATAAATTTGAAAATTGAGATACTTCAGAATAGGGCTCTACCTGAGGGGAGGAATCTGCTCCTACTTCCATGGCCGCATCAGATTCCCTAATTGCACTCTTCCAATCACCTATCTTTCGAGAATCTGCACATCGGTTCAGATGCTTCTCCAATGACTTTAGCTTCTGCAAGTCAGATTGATCAGGTTGTTGCCCAGTGAAATATAGGTGGCGCTGGGCATATTCGACCAGCCCAAAACTGTAGAAAATTGCGACTAGTAAGTTAAATGATCCATGAATGTTAATCCAATGATCTTATTAATCTTGCAGATGGTAACAATTACTCAAGACAAACTTATTCTTCTAAACATGAATTTGTAAAGCCAAAGGTTCAGTACTCAAAATTTATGAGTCAAAATTCAAAGAAAAAAAAAATTAGAAACCAGTCTTACCTTCTCCCAGTATTAAACGAAGGAATCATAAATGATAGCAACTTTAACAACCACTGAACCAGCAATCATCCATTCTAATTGGGTATATTACGGACCGGAATACAACAAACTAGGGTGACAGATACAACAACGAAATTTCGGAGCCGACTCCAGTTCACCAGTGCAAAAGAATACTAAAAGGTTAGCAAAAGCCAATCACTCAATGAGAAGATGCACACAAATGCACCAAAACCAATGTAAACACAACGAAGATCAAAACACAAGACGGAGCAATCAGACTAATCTAAGCAAAAATCCCCAAAACAGAAAGAAACATTATTTCCAAGGATCATGATCAAGCAATCAAAATAGTAAAAAAAAAAAAAAAAAACAACAGTTGAAACCTTGCTTCCAATTCTATTTGCAACACTCACCGGAGATAAAGAGATGCCAACCTCTGGTGTGCCCTCCCATAACCAGGATCCAATCTCACTGCCTCCTCACACTCCGACGCCGCCTCGCCCAATCTCCCCAGTGCCGTCAACGCCGCCGCCCGATTACTCCTGTAGGCCGCATTATCCGGCCACAGCGAAACAGCCCGAGCATACAAGGACAAGGCCTCCGCAAAATGCCCTCTCCTGTACAGTTCATTCCCAGCCTTTTTCACCTCCTCGGGATCAGTACTCGCCATTGCACGCTTAAGCATCACCGCTTCTCCTGCAAACTGTATATTCCCAGTTACATTAGTGTCTGCAGCACTTCCAGCGGAAGCCCATTTAGCACCACCACGCATTATGCTACCGTGGCCATAGTTACCAGTGCCAGAACCCAAAACATCAGTCCTAGTGGCATTTTTAGGAGCGGTACCAGCCTTTAAGATTTTCCCAGGAGAGCAAATGTTGCCACTGGGTAATGCATTCGTGCTCGAACTCGATGAAGCTGAAGTTGCTCCGTTGCCAGAGGCATTGTTGCTAGCACTACTGAAGCTTCTACCTGAGTAGATCAATGGAGGTCCAGCAGAGACCGATCGCCGATGACCCGGTTTCGAACTATGGTTACTTTTAACGGATCGGAGGCTCTCGGGGGTAATTGGGCTGGTTTCGGACAAACCGGAGGGCTCACTGGAGAGATTGTTTGGCTTACTCTCGGATCTCTTAACCAATTGGTTGTTGTTGTTCTTACCCGAAATCGATCCAGACGAGCTCGAACTGCAGCTCGAAGTGGCTGCACCACCACAACTACCATTGGCAACGGAGCCCCGAGTAGTAGTCATCAGGGGAGAGACGGGCGAGCCCAGATCGAGTTCTCTGAAGTCTGGCTTGTTTTGGTCGCAACCAAGCGTGTCCTGGAACCGAGTTATTAAGGAATCGACGCCCATTTCTTGTATGGGTTTCGCAGAATGTGACATATCGTACAAGTCTAAAGATTGTTTGTGAAGAGTTGGAGATGTTTGCGGGGCTAGAAGTATGTTCTTTCGGCAATGTTTGCGTTTAACAGTACAAAGAGGACGAGATGTACTAGCAGAGAAACGTTGAGGAAGAGACAGAGATGGAGGGAGATGGGGATCTCGTGATGTAAGAGGATGAAGCAAAGAATGAATGTGAGTAATGGAAAGTGATTTTAAGAGAGAGGTAGACGTAGTGGAAGAGGGAAAAGCAAAATAAATATTTAATGCTTGTTTTTATCTTTTTCTCTGTCTTAAAATCTTCCATTCCCATGTTGTTATCTCTTTTATCAAGTATTTTTCTCCGATAAGATTTAGATAACAAATTAAGATAAGATGAGATAAAATAAAATAAAATGAGATAAAAATTAAAATTTAATTTAAATTAAGATGAGATCTCATTTTATTATTATAACTTTTATAAATTTTTACAAAAAATATAATAAAATATATAATATTTTATTTTAAGATTTAAAAATTTTGAATTGTTTATTATATTTTATGTGTGAATTTGAAAAAATTGTAACGATTCGATGAGATGAGTTGGAAGACTCTCTCAATCCAAACAAGCCCTTAGTCATCAATATGCAATCCTTTTGACTCACTAATTTTAGCATGAGATGAGATGAGATGAAATGAAAATTAAAAGTCGAATAAAATATTATTTTTATTTTGAAATTTGAAAAAATTGAATTTTTTATTTTATTTTGTGTGTGAGCTTGAAAAAGTTGTAATGACTAAATGAGATGAGTTGAGAGGCTCTCTCAATTCAAACAATCATGTTGATGCCATGTTTTGTACACTAGGCAACGAGGCCGCTGCTTTGTCCCTACAAGGTTTGATGAGAGGGGCTCGATGGGTATGAGATACCTCTGATGCCTAAGTCAGAATTCTTGTTAACAGTGGGAGTGTAAAATGAAATCAAAGGGAGAGAGAGAGAAAGAGAGATCCCTCTACATGCATTCTTGTTAATTATTTATAGTAGGCCGAGGTGGTCCCCATGGCTACCAGTGGATCGTGTTGAGTCGTACCGTGCACCATTCTAGTCGCAGAGTCCATTTTGACGTGCTGCACCCAACCTGTCTCTTCTCATTCCTACACGTCCATGTTAGCAAGTAGGGGGATGATGTTCCCACTACCTCGGTGGCAACGGTAATGATGCTCATTTAATGCGGCATGTGGTCCTTGCATGATGACTCCTTTGTGCATTTAATGCAACGTGCCCACTATCTGATCGTCTAGGCTGCCGGGCATGTGGGGTGTGACCTCATTCCTGCTGGTGCAGGCCGTCCCTTAGGCTAAACCCAGTCTCCCCTTTTTCTTCCATCCTCGTTGGGCTATTTTTCTGGGCCGACTGGGCCCTGATGGAGTGAACCCCACGCGGCCCAGGAGTAGGAACTTGTTCCCTCCTCAAACCACTTAGCGATCAACATGCAATCCTCTCGTATCAAGCCCAAACCCGAGGCCAAGACCAAATGAATCCCAACCCTAAGGATGATACGGTGTCGTTTAGGTAAGAATTTATTTTTGGTTCTATTTCTCTTCCCTTCTGTTTCTCCCCACCCCGACGGTTTTGCTTTTCCTCCCTCTCTTCAATTTTGTTCAGCTTGAATTTCTCTCGTTCTCGCATCCCATCTCCCCACAAATTATTTTTACAGTTTCTTTTCTCTTCTTTTCTCACTTTCTATCTCACTCACAATAGAAACCTTCTCGCTCTCTCACTTTCTTGCATTTTGGATGAATTTGAGTCTCCATTGGTGCCGTCTTCATACTCGACAACGGTAAGTGTTCCCTCCCTCTGAATCTCGTCCATTCACCCCCAACACCGTGAACCACCAACTAATGTTGCTAAGCTCTCTCTCCTGCACGATGGAATCCTTGGGAACCACTAACTCACGCCTGCATCATTCACCACCATACCACGTTATCAAGGAAGGAAGAAGAGAAAATAGGGGAACTAGCAGCTATATCCATGCCAACAACCAACTAGACAGCACAACTAAAAGAATACTATAGAACTGACTATGAGTTACAAAGGCTGCTACAAGACTATGAGAAGGGAGATTTAGACCTCCATAAATATGGCATGAAGGAAGGACTCTTGTTTTATAAGAACAGGCTATATGTTGGGGCTTCTTCATCTCTTAAGGACTAGCTGCTACGACTAGTTCACAGTAGTCCTCCAGCAGGACATTCAAGAATTCATAAGACAATGCAAAGAGCTAGAGCATAATTTTATTGGGTGGGAATGAAAAGGGATATACTGAAATTCATAAAAGAGTGCGAAGTATGTCAGAGGAATAAAACAGAGAATGTTCATTCAGTAGGCCTCCTTGAACCACCGCTTATCCCCAATAAGGTATGGACTGACATTTCCCTTGACTTTATTGAAGGATTACCTATCTCTAGTGGGTACAGTGTTATACTAGTTGTAGTGGACAGACTCTCTAAATATGCCCACTTCATACCCATTGCTCATCCATACACTGCCTCTAAAATTGCCCAAGTTTTCATGACCATATATTCAAGTTGCACGGTATGCCTAGTTCGATTGTGTTCAATCGAGACCCAACATTCACTAGTAATTTTTGGAGGGAGCTATTTAAATTACAAGGTACAGAATTAAAATTTAGCTCATCTTACCATCCTCAAACGAATGGTCAAACAGAGATTGTGAACAAGTATGTGGAGCAGTACTTACGATGTTTTACTAGTGATCGACCGAAGGAATGGGTAAAATGGCTACCTCTAGCTGAGTGGTGGTACAACACTAACACTCACACATCAACTAAATTAACACCATTTGAAGTAGTATATGGATACTCACCTCCAAAGTTGCTCCCTTTTACTTATGGGTCAACTTCTGCGCAAATTCTGGAAGAAAATATGAAGTCCTGAGACTAGATAATACGGATTTTGAAGGGGAACCTGCAATTAGCCCAAGAATGAATGAAGAAATTTGCAGACTTGAAGAGAACCAAAAGGATTTTTGAGATTGGGGATTGGGTGTACCTTCGTCTCCAGCCCTACAAACAACATTCAGTGATACAAAGGCACAATCTGAAGTTATCCCCAAGGTTCTACGGGCCCTATCAAATTATAGAAAAAATTGGCATTGTTGCTTACAAATGGAGTTGCCGTCTGAAGCTCAAGTCCATCATTTGAAGAGGAAGCTAGTTAGTCAAAATCACCTTGTAGCCACAATTCCTCCAAGTAATCCAAAAGGTATCCTACGAGCAGAACCAGAGGACATTTTACAACGTAGGTTGAAGAAGAAACGGAACACTACAGTTTCAGAATTGTTGGTCAAATGGAAAGGCTTGGAACACGATGAAGCATCTTGGGTAGAATATTCAGTTTTAGCAAAGGACTTCCCAGACCTTGTGGGCAAGGTCTTCTGATGGGAAGGGAAGTGTCACATGCCATTTGCTTAGTGGCTTAGCTATTGTTGTGGGTCAGTATTTGTCTTGGGTTGTGAGTCTAAGTTTATGTTTATTGAGTCATTTATAATTCTGTTGAGTCAAGTCTGGATCTTAAAGTGATGTGCTGAGATTTATGGTGGAAAGGGTTTTGGGTAGTTATTTCCCATGTTGTTTGGGATTTGTTTCGCCCGTTAATTGTTGGTCATGTTGTATTTCCGTTATTTTTATTTCTATTGTATTTAAAGAACTTCCAGTAATGAAACGACATCGAATTTGTGCACTCAATTTGCTTAGTATTGGAGGCTAAACCCCGTCGAAGTGGTTATATATTTCCAGTGCCTAAGTTTTACATTTGACATGAAGTTACCCCAAATGTGCTTCAATTGTAGGTGCATACTTCATGGACCACAAGGATTTGAAAGGAAAGGGAACCTGAATTCTAATAGACATAGAATAGAATAACAATATAGGTCTTGGTTGGGAGTAGAGTCTATGCGCTAAAGAAAAAGTTCAAAACCAAAGGCTATCGAACAAGATACAAATTGTGGAGAGTCAAATTAGCAAGGTGATTTCCATGGACGAAGGAAAAATCTTGATCTCTATCCAGATACGACGGTGAATGGCGATTCCATGAGTGGAACAAAATTAGGGAACGACAAGAGTATTGGCGAAAATCAAGGAGGTTCAAAATTTGAAAGTGGATATGATTTCTAAGGGATAGAAGGTGAATAAGGATGATGAGGCATATTTTGGGGTTTTTGGAGCAGTTTCAGGAGATATGAGGGAGGAAGTTACGGAGAAAAAAATAGGGAGATAACGTCTCTTTGGGAAGGAATATTACTATGCTTGAAATAGGAGATGGAGAGTATTTGGGTTGGGGGGAGATGGGCCTAGAAAGCAGTCTTATGGTTGCTAATGGGCTGTCTATCAAACCTAACAGAGCAAGCCCTTCCATGGTGGTGGGAAAATCACATCTCGACAAGGTAGACAGTGGGATGAAGGTGCAGAAGAGGCGCTAGAAGAGGAAAGCAAGAGCTAAAGGTGCTTCTTCTGATTCTAAGCTTAATTTTTCTACAAAGAAACATAACTTAGATGATGTATCCTCAGAGAACATTGTTAAGAAATTCAAAATTGACACTGGAACAACCTTTTCTAAGAATCAATTGGCATTGGTGGTGGCTGTTAGTCAACCACAATCTTTGCCTTTTGGTGAGGGATAAGAAGCCCAAAATTATCTTCCTGATCGACAAAATTGAAACAAGGATAATTTGATAATCTATAGAGAAGGATGGGCTTGAGGGTTATTTTGGTGTTGAACCAATGGATAGGAGCAGGGGTTTGGCTTTACTCTGGCATATTGAAGTGGATCTGGAAATAGCTAATATTCCCAAAATCATATTTGTTCTTGGATAAATGATGAGTCTCTCAATATAAAATGGTTACTGTCATGGTTTTATGGTCAACTAGATCCTAGTAGAAGATTAGAATCATGGGACCTTGTGATTGCAATTAAACCTATTATTCATAGTGCATGGAGTGTAATAGGTGATTTTAATGAGGTACCTAGTCAGGATGAAATGGTAAGGGGTAGACAAAGGCTAGAATCACAAATGAGGGCGTTTAGGGATGCCTTGGAAGATAATTATTTGTATGATCCTGGCTGAGGGGAGAGAAGTTTACCTTGAGTAATAAGCATGAGGATGAAACATTTGTTAAGGAAAGATTAGACAAGGTTGTTGCTAATTTAGAGTGGTCTGGGATCTTTAAAGAAGTGTGGGTTGAATGTCTTGCTGCAAGAACATTAGATCACAAATCTATCTTGCTTTCCATCAATGAAGTCTAGTCAGATCGAAGGAACAAGAAGAAGCTATTATGATACAAAGCTAAATGGGCTATAGATGAAGAATGTGGTAGAGTTATTGATTCCTAGTGGAGAGAAGAAGTAGAAGGACAAGACCCTTTAGATAAAATTCAAAATCTACTCAAAAGGTGTGGCAGTGGGTTAACCAGATGTAGCAAACATAAATGCAAGGATAGTGTGAAGATTATTAATGACAAATCAAAGAGGCTGAAGGGGCTCCAAGCTGAAAAAGGGACAACACAATGCTAAAGAGATTAAGAGAATTCAAGTTGACTTGGGTGTCCTTCTCGACCAAGAAGACATCATATGAAAAAAAGGGCTAAAAGGAACTAGTATAAGTTGGGAGATAGAAATATCAAGTTCTTTCGTCCTTGTACAACACAAAGGAGAAGAAAGAATAATTACCAGGAAAATTACAGACTCACAAAACAACTACTGGACAGAACCTGCTGACATTGAAGAATTGTTTAACAGGTATTTTGAAAACTTGTTTAAAATTCACCAACCTTTACAAGAGGTCAGAGCAGAGTGTCTAATGGCTACGGACACAAAAGTGAGTGAGGAGATGAATGAAATCCTCCATAAAGAATTCATAAGGGAACAAATCGAAGCTGCATTAAAGAACATGACCCCACTAAAGTCACCAGGACCTGATGGTTTCGGAGCAGGCTTCTACCAAACCTTTCAAGGCACTGTTCAGGATGAGATATGAAATGTTGTGTTGAATTTCTTTCATGAAAAGAAAATGAATAGATCTCTCAATTTACACATATTGCTTTGATCCCAAAAGTTACAAATCTCAAACTAGCTAGCTAATTTAGGCCTATAAGCCTATGTAATTTGTTGTATAAACTTATTTCCAAAGTTCTAGCAAATAGGCTTAAAAAGGTGCTGTCATAAATGTAATACACCACTCATTCTTTTTGACGTAAGCAAATTCAACTGCGAGTCTCGTTACGCGTGCCAAATCTCGATAGCGTGTTTTTAAAGCTATAATGTGATTTCTAAAGTATGCCCAGTATTTTAAATGCACTGAAAATATTTATATGAGGTATTTCCAGTGTTATTGAACCAAAATTGATTTTAAATAAGACAATTATAGTATTTTTTAAGAGCTCCAAAAATATTATAATTGTAGGAAATTATTTTAATATCATTTTATTAAAATGATTTCAGTTATTTAAAATATTATGGGATTTAAATTATGTTGAAAACTCTAATTAATTAAATGATTTTACTCTCTTCAGGATATTAAACAATACTTCATCATTTTATTAATGATGAAGGAATATTATTTTATAAACTAAAGTTTAGTTTAAATAATATTCTATCTTAATTCCTCTCAGTGCTTTTTGTTAAGATAATGTTTACGCATTTTCAAATCAGTATTTAAAGTCTACCACGAGATCGCTTTGAAGATCCCAAGATGAAGGGCCTGGATTAAATACTCAAGCCCCTCTCTTTCTCCCTCACTTTTCCCTTCCCTCTCTCTCTCTCTCTCTTCTCTCTCCGTCACGCGTACGCTGCAAGCTCTCCTCCTCCCTCAGCCGATTCTCCCTCTCTCAGCCCAACGTCGTAGTGTGCCGCCCAACCTCACCGCCACCACCAACGACCTCCTCTCATGCCGGCAAGCTCCCACCACCAAACCTAGCCTCCATCTCGCAGCCACCCTCTCCCACGCACGCCCACATCTCCTCACGCACGGGTTCACCAAGCCACACAGAGCTCCTCGAACACACAAGTTCTACATTTTATTTTATAATGTAGAGTCTTACACCCTGGGTATGGAAGTAAAAAGTTTTAAATCGAACGGTAAATCCCGTCGTCCTTTCTAAAATCATTTTTTAAAAAATTTCCACCGACTTCAGGTCAAAGGGAGGAGGAAGGGGGAGGTCAGGGGGAGCTCATGGTGGTGCTCGGTGGCTGCGTACGACGGTGCTAGGAGCTGCGCACGGTGAACCTGTGCGTGAGGCCGGCGTGCATGGGAGAGAGTGGCTGCGAGATGGAGGCTGGGTTCTATGGTGGGAGCTTGCCAGCGTGAGAGGAGGTCGTTGGTGGTGGCGCTGAGGCTGGGTGGCACACAGGCTGAGAGAGGGAGAATCTGGTGAGGGGGGGGAGGAGAGCTTGCAGCCTACGCGTGAGGGACATGGAAGAGAGAGAGAGGGAAGAGAAAAGTGAGGGAGAAAGAGAGGGGCTTGAGTATTTAATCTAGGCCCTTCATTTTGGGATCTTCAAAACGATCTAGTGGTGGACTTTAAATACTGATTTGAAAATACGTAAACATTATCTTAACTAAAAGCATTGAGAGGAATTAAAATAGAATATTATTTAAACTAAACTTTAGTTTATAAAATAATATTTCTTCATCATTAATAAAATGGTGAAATCTTATTTAATATCTTTAAGAGAATAAAATTATTTAATTAATTAGAGTTTTCAACATAATTTAAAACCCATAATATTTTAAATAACTGAAATCATTGTAAGAAAGTGATATTAAAATAATTTCCTACAATTATAATATTTTTGGAGCTCTTCAAAAATATTATAATTGTCTTATTTAAAATCAACATTGGTTCAATAACACTGGCAATACCCCATATAAATATTTTCAGTGCATTTAAAACACTGGGTGTAGTTTAGAAATCACATAATATCTTTAAAAACACACCATCGAGAATTGGCACTCGTAACGAGACTCGTAGTTGAATTTGCTTACGTCAGAAAGAAGGAGTGGGGTGTTACATCCTCCCCTCCTTAAATAAATTTCATCCTCGAAATTTGCTTAACGTTCTAGAAATTTTGCTTAGCATTCTAGGAATTCGTGCAGTGTTCTAATAATTTGCTTACCATTACTATGGACCCGTTCATACTAGTCCTCGCGTTGTCTTCACATGTCTCTGCACACATTCAGCATCTCAGTCACTTCTTGTGTAGAACTTTGCCCTCACGTCTTGTCACTCTTCCATTGACATGCTTAATGTCAGTTCGAAGTACTTGGGCCCATCCATCACGAAGCGCTCATACCTTCCACTCTAAGATTCTTGCCAGCAAGGCTTGAAGTTGCAATCTCATTTTCCATCTCGATCCTAGCTTAGCTCGTGGTCGTTCATGCGTTTCTTAACTATTGCAGTCTCCCTAACGTTTCCAATTCGTTCCTCAATTAGCAAGTAACCATTTCTACATGTCCTAACGTTCCATCATCCATTCCTTATCCTTTAACTACATTCAGTCTTTGATACCTCTTACATTCTACGCACTTAGCATTACTACTTCTTACTAGTTGCTAGTCTAACATGCATGCATTAATTAGGTCATACTTTGAAAATTTCATAGCATTAGAATGAAATACTTTCTTATACTTACTGCAGGATGAGACATGCCTTGGGAAGACGTTAGTCTAGGTTTTTCCCTCACTTGCAGTTCTCTTTTCAAAAATTTTCTTTCTTTGGAAAAAAGTTTTCTCTCTTTTATTTTGAAAGAATTTATAGAGTCTAGCATAACCTGGGCTTTGCTCTGATACCACTATGTAACACTCATCCTTGTAGTTGGACTTTTCTTAAAAAATGATTTTAGAAAAGACGACGGGAATTACCTGATACCACTATGTAACGCCCGTCTTTGTGGTGGGAATTTTTTAAAAAATGATTTTAGAAAGGACGACGGGAATTACTGTTCGATTTAAAACTTTTTACTTCCATACCCAAGGTACAAAACTCTACGTTATAAAATAAAATGTGCTTTGAGAATAAAAGAGGTTTACAACGGAAAATATTAATCTTAAGATACAAAGGTCTCTCATACAATTAAAACTCTCATGCCTAGACTTTCTTGCTCTTTTCCTTGGGCCGTGTCCGTCCTGATGCATACTGCTCATTTAGTTCATGTGTGGGGAGGGGCATACATAAAAATTAAAATGAGTCGATGACTCATAAGTATTACTTCATACAGTTAAAATATAATAACATAGGTTTTCATTCATGCATTCATCATACCATACACACTATATGTACATGCATACGTGTATTTGTTTGAAAACGTCACTGGATGGAGTTTTTCTTTAAAAAGGGTTTCTTTTCGTAAAACGTATCTCCCGTCAGTGCCTTAATTTCTTCAAGAGTTTGATGCAGTCATGCATTCATACATTTTTTCTTATCACTTTTATTGGCCGGTACACACTGTTACTCCCCGTGTGTTGGGGTTAGCGGTCTTTTGGACTCGGACTCTGTCCGTGGCCACGGGTTGGGAATCCCTTTTCCGTAAAGGGGCAACACTGCGTGCACTACCAATACTACTTACATGACATTGCAATATGCCCATTCCTTTGTTACCATTTTCATTCATTCATATGGCCGTTACGTATTTTCATAAAATAAACGTTTAGTCCTTTCATTCAGTTCAGTCCCTTCAGTCCTTCCCCTTTCAGTCCTTTTCATTTAATAGTTCATTCATGGAGAAGCATCATTTAAGAGCATGGGCTTAAACATCATCTTTCATGGCATTAATTAAAGCATCAATTCATGGCATCCTTAAAACATCAGTTCATAGGGACGTTTAAAACACTTTCTTTGTGTCAGTTAAGGCATCGATTAAAGCACTTGGCATAGGCCTCAACATTTCTTTTCGTAGAAAATACATACAATAGATACTGCATATAGTCATTCATTCACATGCGTAATTATTAATTTGGTTTGGTTAAAAAGGGGTTGCCAAGGAGGGCCATACATACGTATACCTTTGAACACATAGCATGCTTTTCGAAAAACATATTTCTTGTTATTTTGTAAGGCATTGTAAAGGAAAGCATTTCATATGGTGAATCCATCCGGCACGTGTCTAACCAGATTACATATGTACCTTACCCCCTATCACCTAAGACCAACATATAACATGTTGATCACCTGCTTGTGTAAACAAGCCCATACCCCAATACCAATCTTCTCTTAACTCGGCTAGTATGACTCTTCATACTATCTGTCCCTCTTGACAGTTCATCTCAACACTTAACACGATAAGATTCCATTCATAATTACACCTTACGTCATGTCGTAGCTCGAGATTATTCCCAAGCTACACCGTGACCTTATCGCATCACCTGACATCTCGCTGCATCACTCTTACGCTAACTCCTCACCCATCACAAGCACGACTTCTTGTTTAATCATGTCACTTAGTGACATTCCCCAGTCATGCTTCCGCTGCACACTCTTTCAGTTATTCTATCACTTCGCACATACTCCCAGCCTTAAGTGAAACACGGTGACACTTGTCACCTCAAACTACAGGCCACATCACAACTACTTCGGGATACTGTTCTACAGTTCCTGACACTACTCACCACGCTCTACGCCCATCAATTACGTGACCATCCTTGTCTTCATGACACACCACACGGTGTATCACTTCACCTCATGGAGTACACTCCACGTGTACTCCCTTCACACACACTACGCCACATCACCACAACGGCATACACGCCACATGGTGTATCACTCCACCACATGGAATACACTCCACGTGTACTCCCTTCACACACTATCTCACATCACTACTGCAGCACACATTTCACACCCACACTTCACGGCACAGTCCACAACACTTCAAAGCACACTACACAAATATGCCCAACATTTTACTACACAGCGAACTCCACAATTACTAATAGCACAGTCCACAACCTAACCAACCAACTAAAATAAATAACGAGGGATAAAGGGTTGTACCATCGTCAAGGTTGACTTGTGCATTGTTCGCTGACCGTCACGATTGATGGCATTGGAAGGGTCATATGTGGCAGCTAACCCACGTACAGTGGCTATCAGCCACCTGTAGTGGTTATTTTGGCCACTGGAGGTGGCTAGAGGTGCGGGTCTAGAAGGGGCTGAGCATGGAGGGGCTTAGGGGGTTGCTGGTGGAGCTGTGGTGGAGGCAGCAAGGCGGCCTATGGCGGTGGATCTAGGTCGTGCATGAGGGAGAGTCCATGAGAGAGTGAGAGAGAGTGGGGGAGCAAGGTGGCTCAGCTGGACATGGGGGTGGCTAGGGGAGGTCGCCGGTGGGAGGAGAAGCCTTTGGTGGTCATACGGTGGCCGTGGGTATGGAGAACCCGTGCCTTCGAGGAGCTCCATGAGGCTGAGGAAGGGGCTACCGACTTCAGGTCAAAGGGAGGAGGAATGGGGAGGTCAGGGGGAGCTTATGGTGGTGCTCGGTAGCCTGGGTGGCCACGTACGACGACGCTAGGAGCTTCGCATGGTGAACTTGTGCGTGAGGAGATGCGAGCGTGAATGGGAGAGGGTGGCTGCGAGATGGAGGCTGGGTTCGGTCGTTGGAGCTTGCAGGCGTGAGAGGAGGCCGTTGGTGGTGGCGGTGAGGTTGGGCGACACACGGGCGTCGGGCTGAGAGAGGGAGAATTGGGTGAGAGGGAAGAGAGAGAGAGGGAAGGGAAAAGTGAGGGAGAAAGAGAGGGGCTTGAGTATTTAATCTAGGCCCTTCATCTTGGGATCTTCAAAGCGATCTAGTGGTGGATTTTAAATACTGATTTGAAAATGCGTAAACATTATCTTAACTAAAAGCACTGAGAGGAATTAACATAGAATATTATTTAAACTAAACTTTAGTTTATAAAATAATATTCCTTCATCATTAATAAAATGATGAAATCTTATTTAATATCTCTAAGAGAATAAAATCATTTAATTAATTAGAATTTTCAACATAATTTAAATCCCATAATATTTTAAATAACTAAAATCATTGGAAGAAAGTGATATTAAACTAATTTCCTACAATTATAATATTTTTGGAGCTCTTCAAAAATATTATAATTGTCTTATTTAAAATCAAACTTGGTTCAATAACACTGAAAATACCCCATATAAATATTTCCAGTGCATTTAAAACACTGAGCATATTTTAGAAATCACATAATAGATTTAAAAACACGCCATCAAGATTCAGCATGCATAATGAGACTCATAGTTGAATTTGATTATGTCAGAAAGAAGGAGCGGTGTGTTACATTTATGGCAACACCTTCTTAAGCCTATTTGCTAGAACTTTGGAAATAAGTTTATACAACAAATTTGATAAGAATGCAAAGTGTCATATTTTTCTCCCTTAATGTTTAGTCTTTTATACTTATTTGGTGCCTAAATATACTCATTATTCTTATATTTTTATTTAGGAAGCAAATGGAGTCGTTTAATGCAAAACGAAGTTAATTGGGCTATTCTGGATAGTTTCGACACTTCTTCATAATATGAGCATAACTCTCTCATCCAAACTCCGATTGAGATGATTCAAGATGATATGGAACACCAAGAAAAATATCTACAATGTTCATGTTTTGGGTTTTGAAGGATACTAGCTGCATAAAGGTCGAAATCGGGCTTGAAATTGACGTACCTACACTGCTGACGTTTCAGAACGTTTGGCCTTATCATGCAAATCAAATATGTGATTTAATTACAGATGGTTTGGAGATCTAGTGCAACAATGTTACAGCTGAAAAAAACCACTTTCCTAGTTATATTAGAACTCTATTTATTTTTAATATTTCCCTTAATTAAGTCAGATTTGGATATGGTTATTTGAGAATAATGTTTAGAATATTTTAGGAGATTTGGTAGGATTCTAATAAGGGGCATGGACGTGTAAAAGAGTGGGAAAATTATCAGACTATGGCATCTCTCTCCCCTCTTCTCTAACTCCTCCTTCTAGTTTTCATGATAGTTTTGTGTGGCTAAACTTTCTTAATTGGTCGAAGGAAACGGAAACTTCGAAATCAATAAAGCTATGAGATCTTATTTGTTTTTGGTGTTCAATTTATGCTTTGAGTATCGAATGTTTTTCTATGCCTATTTTCATGATTGTCTCATTTAATTACTAGGAGGCCTACTAGATTATTATTCGTTGCAATCTATTGCTAGATTAGACATTAAATCCATAATTGTTTGATCCCTCTAATTTGTGAAGCAACTAAGATTTGATGATTTGCTGCATTAGAAATTATTAGATCTTAGGAAGAACGCTCAACGAAATTAAATGCAACCGCTTGTGCTTGTGTTGTTTAGCTTCATCGATCTCTCTAATTCTTAAGGTTGCTACTAGATTAAACCTTTAGCGCTTGTCTTGGGTTGTTTAGTGGTTAAGGTTAATTAGATCACTTGTTTTCTAATTAACTACGACTAAGGAGAGATAGGAAAATAATTCCAACAGTGAATATTCAAAGTAGAATTAATATATATTTGCATCGATGATCAATTGTAAAATTTCGATGGTGGATGTTGACTTAGACCAAGGTTTGTTCTTTTGATTGATTTCGATACTTTAATTTGAATTGTTTCTTAGTTGTTCTTCTTAAAATTGTTTTCGTTATACTCAAACCCCCCCCCCCCCAATCCTTGTTCACATAGCATAAAACTAGGCTAAATACTCTCTGTGGGAACGATCCTTACTTGCACTACTACAGGTATTTTTAGGTGTATAGGTTTTATTTTTGGTTGTCTGCGACAGCACACCAAAATTACATAGGCATATAGGCCTAAATTCACTAGCAAGTTTGGGATTCTTAACTTTTCGGATCAAAGCAATATGAGTAAATTGAGAGATCTATTCATTTTCTTTTCATGAAAGAAATTCAACACAACATTGCATATCTCATACCGAACAGTGCCTTGAAAGGTTTGGTAGAAGCCTGCTCCGAAACCATCAGGTTCTAGTGACTTTAAAGGGGTCATGTTCTTTAATGTAGCTTCGATTTGTTCCCTTATGATTTCTGTCATAAGCAAATTCAACTACGAGTCTCGTTACGCGTGTCGAATCTCGATAACTTGTTTTTAATGATATTATGTGATTTCTAAAGTACGTCCAGCGTTTTAAATGCACTAAAAATATTTATATGGGGTATTTCCAGTGTTATTGAACCATGCTTGATTTTAAATAAGACAATTATAATATTTTTGAAGAACCCCAAAAATACTATAATTGTAGGAAATTATTTTAATATCATTTTATTAAAATGATTTCAATTATTTAAAATATAATGGGATTTAAATTATGTTGAAAACTCTAATTAATTAAATGATTTTATTCTCTTAAAGATATTAAATAAGACTTCATCGTTTTATTAATGATGAAGGAATATAATTTTATAAACTAAAGTTTAGTTTAAATAATATTCTATCTTAATTCATCTCAGTGCTTTTAGTTAAGATAATGTTTACGTATTTTCAAATCAGTATTTAAAGTCCACCACTAGATTACTTTGAAGATCCCAAGATGAAGGGCCTAGATTAAATACTCAAGCCCCTCTCTTTCTCCCTCACTTTTCCCTTCCCTCTCTCTCACGCGCACTCTGCAAGCTCTCTTCCCCCCGTCACTCAATTCTCCCTCTCTCAGCCCGATGCCATCATGTGCCGCCCAGCCTCACTGCCACCACCAACGGCCTCCTCTTACACCGGCAAGCTCCCACAACCGAACCTAGCCTCCATCTTCCAGCTACCCTCTCCTATGCATGCCCGCCTCTCCTCACGCACGAGTTCACCATGCGGAGCTCCTAGCACTGTCGTATGCGGCCACCCAAGCCACCGAGCACCACCACGAGCAACCCCTGAACTCCCCCTTCCTCCTCCCTTTGACCTGAAGTCGGTAGCCCCTTCCTCAGCCCCACAGAGCTCCTCCAACGCATGGGTTCTCCATACCCATGACCACCGTACCACCACCAGAGGCTTCTCCTCACTGGCGGCCTCCCCTAGCCACCCCCATGTCAAGCCGGGCCACCTAGCTCCCCCATTCTCTCTAACTCTCTTACGGACTCTCCCTCAGGCACGACCTAGACCACTGCTGTAGGACACCTTGCCGCCTCCACCTTGCCATCACAGCTCCACCAGCAACCCCCTAAGCCCCTCCATGCTCAGCTCCTTCTAGACTTGCACCTCTAGCCATCTCCAGTGGCCAAAACAGCCATTGTACGTGGGTTAGCCACCACGTATAACCCTTTCGACTCCATCAATCGTGACAGTCAGTGAACAACGCACGGTTTAACCTCGGCTATGATATAACCCTCTATCCCTCGTTATTTATGTTAGTTGGTTGGTTAAGTTGTGGACTGTGCTATTAGTAATTGTGGAGTTCGCTGTGTAGTGAAATGTTGGGCATATCTGTGTAGTGTGCTTTGGAATTTGGGTGTGAAATATGTGCTACAGTAGTGATGTGGTGTAGTGTGTGAAGGGAGTACACGTGGAGTGTACTTCATGAGGTGAAGTGATACACCATGTAGCGTGTCACGAAGACAAAGATGTTGACATAGTTGATGGGCTTAGAGTGTGGTGAGTAGTGTCGAAAACTGTAGAACAGTATCTCGAAGTAGCTATGATGTGGCCTGTAGTTCTGAGGTGACAGGTGTCACCGTGTTTGACTTATGGTTGGGAGTATGTGCAAAGTGACGGTAGTTCCATTCATAAGGTGTAGCTATGAATGGAATCTTGTCGTATTAAGTGTTGGAATGAACTGTCAATAGGGACGAGTAGCATGAAAAGTCATGCTAGCCGGATTAAGAGAAAGTTGGTATTGGAGTATGGGCTTGTTTACACAAGCAGGTGATCAGCATGTTATATGTTGGTCTTAGGTGATAAGAGGGTAAGGTACATGTGTGATCTGGTCAGACATATGTGCCGGATGGATTCACCATATGTAATGAGTAATCTGTCCTGAGCATGGTTACACGATGCTTAAGCCTTAAAGTTGGCTTAAAGCCATGTGGCGTGTATCAATAGAAATCCACATAAAGACAAAACTTCATGCATGTCCATTATACTCCAAAAGCTCCCAGCGTCTTGCTTCCTTTTGCCAAATCAAACCTCATTAGTGCGTAAAGGTCCCTCTATGTAAAACTCTCTCTTGACTTTTATTTTTCGAAGTGCCTAATTCTTCATTAAATGAGAGAGAGTCACCAGACAATGGGCTGCCAAAAGTAGAATCTTTCATTTTCTTCAAATCTGAAATAAAATTTAAATAACAACAACGAGGCAAAAAATCAACAAAAATAAATAAATTTAGACTAAAGTTAAAGTTAAGAAGTGATAAAATATTATAAATTATGCAAATCATCAAACACCCCCAAACTTACAACTTTGTTTGTCCTCAAACAAAAAGAAAATAAAATAAAATACCACTATAGACTATCCAACTAGACCCAACAGAGAAGTTTCATCACTCACCAAGCCATGATTTGAATTAGATTTCATCACTAGTATCTTACTCTTTTAACATCAAAGATAGCAGAAAAATCAATAAAAAATTTAACAATTTTTCAAGCAAGAATTAAGCATTTACTTCAACCTAAAGCTAAGACCTTCAGTGTGTGTGTGATATAGTCAATTTAACTCCAAACCACCTGCAAATTCAGATAAAAGTAGAGCAACTGAAATCAGAAGAATTCTCTCAAAACTTGACCCCATAAGTCCAATTTTCAGAAATCCTCTCCACTAATGTAGTCAAACATCAAAATTAGAGATCAAAAGGTCTTTAATCAGGTTGTATTGACAGGCCTCAGGGAGAGGGGCTAAGAAATAAATGGATATGTAAAATCAAAACAAACTGGGAAAATACTTAGTGGAAAGAACAATGAAAGAGATATCTACATGATTCAAACCATAACTCTTTCTCAATTATATGCTCATACTTGTGATATTATTGTTGTTGTAATCAATGAAGCAATACCAACTACACCTTCAACAAAATTTGAAGTGATTTGCCCTCCAGTTATTGAATTTTTTTTTCTTTTTTTTTTTGCCATGATGGATAATCACATCTGAATAAAAGACAAACCCAACAATATATTTTTTTTCAACCTTCCACCTTTTTCGTTCAGCCACCTCAATTCTTGTAACCTTTTCAAATGTTCAACCACTTCAACCTTTTTCTTTTCTTCGTTCACTTTTTTTTTCTTTTTCTTTTCTTTTTACTTGGATCGTATAGAGCATAATTTCCTTTGAACTAACTTTCTCTTTAAATATAGATTTCCACCAAAGTATTTTCTCAAACTGTAAAAGGTAAATCATGGTTTTTCAGGCTTAGAACATGAATGGTTTATGTAGTTAAAAGAACAAATAAATGCTTATGTAAAATAAGGCTCAAGGGGGTTGACTATGGAAACACACCATGCAATGATGACATGATAATCAGGACGGCTGGGAAAGCTTTTTGGTTATGACAAAAAATTTGCCTAGATCATGTCTCTAATATTAGGTATCAACTAGGATTTCGCCTCAAGGATCCATCAACTGATTCTAGAGTAAAGCAAGATTGAACTTCTCTGACCCAGTTAATTCAACTCATTCTCTTCATAAGCAAAATGGAATAAAGAAAAAAAAATGACTATGTGCTCAATTATGTTCAAGGTCAAAGATTTAAATCAAAGTACCCACAAAACTTAGCCTGTCATAATAGAAAGTTTTGACAATTTTTCTCAATCTCATCCTCAATCACAAATTTCAGAGTCATAGAGAATGCAATCATACTCAAATATATGATTGGAAAGAGAATCCAACAACTCAAGACTTATAAAATCACAAAAAAAATAAATAGTAAACAAGAAAACCAAATGACTATAGGAGTTTACACCCCCAAACTTAAACTAAACAATGTCTTCATTGTAATGTAAAAGTGAGACAGATTAAAGAAATGAAATGAACTTCCCTGGTTTCATGGTGAATCAGCCGTAGTTTATAATTTTTAGCTCTTTATTCATGCTAAATAAACCTGCATCAAAATCCAAATTATTCAGAAAAAATAAAATAAAAATAATAAAAATATTGGAATAAAAGAAAGTTCTATGGGCTGCCTCCCCATACGGGCTTATTTTAAAGTCTACAGCTAGACTTTTCAATCTTCATCAATTAGGATCTCCAAGAGGAATGAATGCACAGTTCCTCTCCACTTGTTCTCCATAATAGTGCTTCAATCTCTGACCGTTAACTCTGAATATATTCCCTCTCTTGTCCTTCAAGTCTATTGCTCCAAAAGAGGAAACTTTGTCATTTGTATAAGGACCTGTCCATCTTGATTTTAACTTGCCTGGGAAGAGTTTGAGTTGTGAATTGAAGAGTAAAACCCGCTGTCATGGAGCAAACTCACGCCTAAGAATCTGTTTGTCATGCCACTTCTTTGTCCGTTCTTTGTAGATCTTTGCATTTTCATAAGCATCGTTCCGGAATTCATCCATCTCATTCAATTGAAGAAGTCACTTTTCTCTTACTGCCTTCAAATCAAAATAAAACTTTTTTATATCCCAATAAATTTTATGCTCCAACTCAACAAGAAGATGACATACTTTTCCAAACACTAATCGGTAAGGAGACATCCCCGATTGGTGTTTTAAAAGCTGTATGATATGCCCACAAAGCATCATCAAGCTTCTTTGCCCAATCCTTTCTATTGTTGTTAATCGTCTTCTTAAGGATGTTCTTGATTTCTCTGTTTGAAATTTCAGCTTGGCCATTAGTTTGAGGATGGTAGGCAAGTGCTATCTTGTGCTTCACACCATATTTAGAAAGAAGATTATCAAACAACTTGTTGCAGAAGTGGGTCCGTTCGTCACTAACAATAGCTCGTGGAGTGCCAAATCTAGTGGATATATTCTTATGCAGCAATTTGAGCACTACCTTTGCATCATTTGTTGTTGTAGCAATTGCTTCCACCCATTTTGACACGTAATCAACTACTAACAAGATATAAACAAAGCCTAAAGAATGAGGAAAATGATCTATAAAATCAATCCCCCAAACATCAAATAACTCAACCTCCAAGATGTTTTTCAATGGTAACTCTTGACGCCTTGAAATATTTCCCATATGTTGACACTGGTCACAAGTTTTCACCCAAGTATAACATCTTTTGTAACATCCCGTATTTTTAGTGTATTTTTTTAATGAAGGAATTATTTTTATTAATTCAAAATTTATTCTCTTGTTTAAAAAAATTTTTTTTTTTGAAGTCCTTTCTTTAAATTAATTATTGTTATGTGTTTAAATTTCTTCTCGAATTAAATTAACTTGTTGTTGGGTTTAATTATTTATTTTCATTTTAATCATTGCGTTTGAATTATTTTATTTCACTTACTGTTTTAAAACCGTTTCCATTGGATCATTTTTTTTTGTGACCCAAGATGTGAGGATTGGACCTCATTTCTTTCCCTACTTTTTCTCTTTCCTCTTTTCTTTTTCCTTCCTTTTGCTTTTTTTTCTTTTCTTTTTTTTTTCTTCTTCTGGTTTCCTCCCGCGCGCCGCAACCCCCCCTCCCTCTCTCTTTCTTCATCCGATCATTCTCCTCCCCAGCCCACCGCCTTGCGCCGGCGGTGGTCGACACCGCCCGGCTTCCCAGCACCCCCACCCACCGGCGACCTCCCCCTCCGATTTCCAGCCCCAGACGCGCCGCCTTTAGCCTCCACGCACCACATGAAGCCGCGGCATTCCTTGCGCCGCTGCGCCGCCGTCGCGCCACCTTCGGCCACCATCTTCTCACCACATCATCCTCGACCTTCTAGCAACCCAATGGACCCAACCCCACCTCCGATCTGTCACCGGTGAAGCCCCACCATCAACATTTTCGTTTTGGGTGTTTTTGCACTTCAACTGCCTATTTCGCCGCCACCCACGGCCAACCACCACCACCACTAGCTTCACCGACATCCCTAAGTCCTACCCTATCAATCTTGGGTCTTCGTTTACACCCGTTCAAAAGTGGGTTTTTGAGACCCACGGCCACAGTGCTTTTGACACTGTTTTGTTGCTGCGTTGCCGCTTCTAGCACCTCGTGATCTTTCAAAAATTATATTATAGCATTGTAAGTATTATTCCCAAAGAACTTTTGATATTTAAATGTATTTCTGCGCTAATGCATATTTACTGTGAATTTATTGGTTATGCCGAACTAAGTCCGAGGAGTGAGGGGATCGGTTGGATTGGATGATGGAGTTGTTTGTGTGAGATTGGTTTATGCTATGAAATTTGTTGGCTGTTTCGGGTTTAAATATTGGTGTTTTGAGTTTGACGTTGGTCATGGTGAATATTGGTGATTTTTAGAAAGTGATGATATATTTTTGGATTATTGGTTTGATGTTTTGGAAATGTTTTGAAGGGTTTGTTGGGGCCTTTTTACCATCTAGAAGTGTTGAGATATCTTTTCCTATTGTGGAGTTGTAAACGGAGAGAGAGTAGTGTGTAGTGTTGTCCTGGTTAAATTGTTGACGATTGCTTGGGAGTATGAACTGCTGAAATAAGTGTGAGTGAGTGATAATCGGAGTTGACATTGGTTTTGATGCTTGTATTGGACAATATTGAGATTGGTATAGAATATTTTGGGTCGAAGTGTGGGCTGTCCGGATTATTATTTGGCTGATTGAGTTTGATTAAACTTACTGAATTATGGTCTAGAAATTGGGTCTTAAGTTGTCTAAGACCAATTTTGTGTTGTTGGACTTTAATATTTAGTTTATATTATTTTTATGAATAGGTGACGAGACGGATAGAGACCGGATTCAAGTCATAGATAATGCGCTGCAGGAGTCAGGTAAGCGGGGTTCCTATGTTAGGCCTTACACGAATTATTGAGACTGAGGTTGATTTTCTGAAAACTTTGCATATTTTTGTGGTGAAATGAGAACTTGGGAAAAACAAAACCAACCTCGGTCGTTTATTTGCATACTCATGAAATCTGTACGAAAAAGAGAAAAATATGTTCTGACATGCATTGTGTAGACATGAGCTAAATTCTGTCATGTGATTTCTGAAATCTGGAAAAAGAGCGATATCGAGAATATGAAAAGTTGTGCATTTATTTAGAAAGATGTTCTGGCTTTTGTGTTCAGCGTGTGTAAACTGTCCGATTCTGTTTTGGTACTCTGTATTATTTTGATATAACATCTGAAAACCTTTGGCATGGTGTACTGGTTTTCGTATCTGACTCTGTCTCTACTCTGCTCTGCTCTGCTTTGCTCTGTTATGCTCTACTCTGTTTGGGTTGGTACCAACTTCTTTGTCTCTGAGTGCACCCACTTTGGAAACAAAGTGGTTTTATTGTGGTCTTTCCTATGTGCACACTCGGGGCTACGAGGAGAACAAAGGAAAGATTTCACCTCTGTCTCTGTCTGGTTTGGCCACCGGGGTTAGCACAACCCTACCACGGGGGTGAAACATGGTCTCTGCTCTGTTTGATGCTCTGTTTTGATCTGATGATGATACTCAGTTTATGTTATGCCAAAACACTATGGGTTTTACTTGTCTTAAAACCATCGCTCTGTTACTTTTGGAAATATGTTCTGTTCTGCATGATAATTCTAGAAAATATTTTGTTCTGCATGCTCTACTTTGTAAATGCTCATGTTTACACGCTAGCATATGATTTCTGCTTACTGAGTTGTTGATAACTCACCCTCTATCTTCATAATATTTTTCAGATGATGTGGAGAGTCCAACTGAGGACCTGGATTAGATTGGTGAGCATGATTAAGCTGAGAAAGGATGTGAGAAGAAGGAATTCTGATGTCTTATGTCTTTTAGATTTAATTATATCTTGGGCTTGAGTTTAGTAAAACTTTTGAAGTTATTAGTTTGGTTTGTTATGACTACCGGGAGATTTTGGACTCCTTAGCTTATTTTGCTGCAGTAATAACTTTGTAGAGTTTCAATGTGGTTATTTAGAGTACTTGAGATTGAGTTTTGCTAATAAAGTTTTGGAGTTTTATTTTAGTTGTGTTGGAAAACATGTTCTTAAGTGACAGGTAGTAATTCTCCAGGCCAACCGGGTTTGGGGTGTTACAACTTTGAAATACCTTAGTTGCTGTTCGTGTTGCTCCGAAGTGTCCTCCATATGATGAGGAATGGCAATGATGGAGAATGGCTTGCGTCTCTTCTTCTGGCACACATCTTTGGATGATTTGATCAGGGCATCTTTTGAATAGCAAAGGCTCATCCCAAAGATAATATTTCACATCATGCAGAAACTTCTTACGTTGGTGATAAGTGAGATATGGTGGCAATACCTTACAAGCTAGGTAGTTTACAATATCAGCATACCAAGGAAGCTTGATCTCACATGCAAATAACTGTTCATTAGGGAATGATTCTTGGATCATTGACTCTGGTCTTACTTCCTCTTGCTCCAACTGAGAGAGATGATTAGCAACTAAATTTTCGCTTCCTTTCTTATCTTGAACTTCCAAATCAAATTCTTGAACAAGCAGGATCCAACGAATCAGCCTAGGCTTAGCATCCTTCTTGCTAAACAAATAGTGAAGTGCTGCATGATCAGTGAACACTATTACCTTTCTACCAATAAGGTAAGACCAGAATTTGTCACAAGCAAACACCACAACAAGCATCTCCTTCTCAGTTGTTGTATAATTTAATTGAGCTTCATTCAATGTCCGGCTTGCATAATAGATGGCCTTGAATAGTTTGTCTCGCCTTTGTCCTAATACTGCTCCAATTGCAAAGTCACTTGCATCATACATGACTTCAAAAGGTTGACTTCAATCAGGTACAGTCATAACTGGTGCTGAAATTAGTTTCTCCTTAATTGCGTTAAAGGCTTGTGATCAGCTTTTAATTTCGACTTCCAAGCGTAGAAGCTGTCAAAGTAATACAAGGGTAAATCCCAAGATCGAATTCACAGGGACAATGAGAATTTAGCAAACATTTCATTTTCGCAAGACCACATATTACCGTTTGGAGTGACACGAAAATTTAAAATAATCAGCAAAGAGAAATAAATTCCTAAACTTAACCACTAACAATATTTACACCTAAATGTGGATATTTACTAAGGGAGTGTAGAGTGAATTATGAGTGAAATTGTCGGGACGTTCAAGCAGAAGTAAAGCTGAAAATAAAAGAGAATCTATTTTTCTAAAATTGCTAAGATTAAAGGGGTTTAAAGAAATCGTATGGAAGTTGACTTAAACTTGTAAGAAACAATTAAACAAACACTTGGGATGCAATCTTCACACACTAATTTGATGATGGATTTACTTCTCTTTTTATTTTCTCTCAACCATTTTCTCGTTCCTAGAAATCATAGTCGGATAATATAGCAATGAACCACAATTTTATTTTAATAAAACTACTTGATAAATTATATAACAATCATAGAAAGTGAAAGAAAATCATTAAAGTCATGTTACTTGTTCAAGTATCAATTGTGCCTTTACGTCTACAATTGATCTAAACCAAGAACAAAGAACTCTAATATTTTCTAGATGCACATTGAGATATAATCCATCAAGTTAATCATCAAAAGCACTAAATATTGAAGTAAATCCAATCCCAAATAGTCACGGGTTACTCATTGAATCCCAAGCTAAAAATCTAGCCTATCATCTCTAAATTAACAAAACGCTCAAGAAAATTAAAATCTAACATCATCATATACTGTTTCAAATTAAATTTACTGAATAAAAATATACTGTATCAATCAGATATGCTGAAATTTGAAACTGAGAAGAATAAAAACTGACGGTAAATAAAATAAAATAGCAGTGTTTGCTGAAACCCAAATGCTGAAGATGAAGAATCAGCCACCGGAAAAATAAATACCGAAAGAAAAAATATACTCCCAGTACATGCGGAAGAAGATGAAAATTCAGAACTGCAAAACTAAAATATAACTGAAGGGGACGCCGACTGAAAAAAAAAAAGGGTCTGAAGAAAAACAAGAGAACCCGCCGTGCGAAAAAAAAATCTTTTTATACTGTGCGTCTCTCCCCCGTTTCATGCGTCCCTGCGTGCGTTTTGACTCTCGCACGTCTCAACTCCCGCATCTTCCGCGTTTTAATCTGCCTTGCGTGCGTGCGTGCGTTTTGATGTGCCCAGCGTGAGTGCGTACGTCTCTTGCGTTTCACGTCCACATCTCCCGCGTTTCGCTCCAGCTCAGTGCGCACGTCTCTTGCGTTTCATTCCTTCGCCACTTGCGTTTTGATCCGATGCAGCCCAGCGTTTCATTCCTTCGCCCAGCGCGTTTTGAGTTCAGTTCACCCAGCGTTTCATTCCTTCGCCCAGCGCGTTTTGAGTTCAGTTCACCTGCGTTTGAATGGATCCATTTCATTTCATGTTGTTGTACCAGTTGGGTATTTCCAAAAATATCCATATAAATTAATATTTTTCTCATAATGTCCTGCAACACAAATATAATATGAGTAAAATTTTGGGATATTAATTTATGATGTGGTCTGGTTGCATTACAACTCTTTTCAAGTGTAAAATATCAAAATTTCATATTGAGTCAAGAATTAAAATTTACTACATAATTAAATGCTTCATTCACATTTTGATTAAACAATTCACTTACTTTAGCAGTTTAATCATGTAGTTTTTGACATTTTATCACACCCCCCAACTAGCTTTTTGCTAGTCTCTAGCAAATAATGCGACAAAAATATTGCAGGATTCAAGAGTGAGCTACTAAATTCAAAACTCTCTACAAAAGATCACACATAGTGAAATCATGGGCATTAGAATATAGACAAGTCAAATTTTAGCTCAACACAAAAGCTTATAAAATTCTCAAGAGCTCAAACAAGGGAAATGTACTTAAGCTGGAGATCTTTGAGTGCACCAAGTGTGTGAACAGATTTTCATTTGTTGGTTTCAAGATCTCTCACAATAGTTTCAACCTAGCAACTTTTTTCAAGAAAGACCAAAAGGTCTTCACTCCAATTCAAAACCATTACGTTGGCGGCTTTCACGCTATCACACTTTGAAAGACCCATTTTTTTTTAACAGATCCCGGTGATAGGCAGCCTTTTCCAATGTACATGCCCATTTTTTGTTTTTTTTCATGGTTCATTGTTCATTGAAGTTCTTGCTAGTTGCTTAGAAGAAACCACTGATTGTCGTCAAACAAACCACAAAAAGTATCTGTTTGTGTCAATTAAGGTCATCAATCAATAGCTTTGAAGTAACTTTCCCAAGTTTGAGTTGATAAGACATATCATAAGGTCAAGTGTCAAACTTAAAACTAACCAATGAGAATTAGTGTAGCCCAAAACTGCAACTATCTGATCTTAAGTAGAGAAGTGTGAAAATAGTAGCTTGGTAGCAACAAAAAAATCAGACCCCACAATAATTAATCCTGAGAGACTAATGGTAGAAGGCTCTCCTTACCCCCCAACTAAAAATGAGCAGTGTCCTCAATGCAAATCATGAATGCAATAAAGCATGAAAGAAAATAGGGCCGAAGGGAAATACCTGAGATGGCTGAAAGGATTGTGAACGTAAAAATGAAACCATAAAGGAATAAACAGTGCTGAACCTGAAAAGATATACTAAAGAAAAAGAAAAAGAAAGAAAGAAAAAAAAACATAGAACTGAAACAAATAAAAGCAGAAAAATAAAAGGGAAAGAAAGAGAAGAAGAAAAATAAAAAATTAAAACAAAACAACAATGAGTTAAGAACCATGAGAATAAATGGGATCTTCCAAAGGAATAGAAGTATCCTCATGTGAAAGTTTTGGCAAAAAATGTTTAAGTCGTTGGCCATTAACTTTGAAAGTGTTTCCATTTTGAGGATTAGTAATCTCAACAGCTCCATATGGAAACACAGTCTTAACTACATAAGGCCCACTCCACCTTGATCTTAATTTGCCTGGAAATAGATGGAGGCGGGAATTGTAAAGTAAGACTTGCTCATTGGGCTCAAAACTCTTTCTTTGGATGTGCTTGTCATGTAATACCTTCATGCGTTCCTTTGACAATTTAGAATTGTCATATGCATCTCGCCTAAGCTCATCCAATTCTGAAATCTGAAATTTTCTCACAGAACCAGCATGGTCAATAGAAAAATTAAATTGTTTAACAGCCCAATATGCCTTATGTTCAAGCTCAACTGGAAGGTGACATGCCTTTCCATAGACCAAGCGATAAGGAGACATGTTAAGAGAGGTTTTAAAGGCTGTCCTATAAGCCCAAAGCGCATCAGTAAGCCTTAAAGACCAATCTTTTCTGTTGGGGTTGACTGTTTTTTCTAAGATGTGCTTAAGTTCCCTATTAGCTAATTCAGCTTGCCCATTCGTTTGCGGGTGATATGGAGTGGAAACTTTATGGTGTATACCATATTTTTTCATGAGGGCAGCAAATGGTTTGTTGCAAAAATGAGTTCCATTATCACTAATGATAGCTTTAGGCATGCCAAATCTAGCAAAAATGTTTTCTTTCAAAAACTTAAGCACAATCTTATGGTCATTTGTTTTACATGGAATGGCTTCAACCCATTTAGAAACATAATCAACAGCCACGAGAATATACAAATAACCAAAAGAAGATGGAAATGGTCCCATAAAATCAATCCCCCAACAATAAAAAATCTCAATGACCAAAATGGGTTGTAAAGGCATCATATTTCTCTTAGTGACTGTGCCTAGTTTTTGACATGGCTCACAAGTTTTGCAAAAATTATACGCATCTTTAAACATATGTGGCCAATAAAACCCACTTTGTAAAATTTTTGCAACAGTTTTATTTGCAGAAAAATGCCCCCCACAAGCCTCATTATGACAAAAAGAAAGAACAGCTTGTATCTCATGATCAGGTACACATTTTCTTATGATTTGGTCAGAACAATATTTAAACAAGTAAGGATCATCATAAAAGAATGACTTTACCTCATGCTTGAATTTTCGTATGTCTTGAGCACTCCAATGGGGTGGAGTTTGTCCTGTCACCAAAAAATTAACTATGTCAGCAAACCAAGGCAAATTTTCAACTGACATTAATTGTTCATCAGGAAAAGAGTCAAGGATAGGGTTAGTGTGATCCTTTTCAGCAAATGTAAGCCGAGACAAGTGGTCGGCAACTACGTTTTCAGCACCCTTCTTGTCTTTGATGATAAGGTCAAATTCTTGGAGAAGAAGAATCCATCGGATTAAACGTGGTTTAGCATCCTTCTTTGACAATAAGTACTTTAACGCTGCATGGTCAGTGAAAACAACCACAGGAGAACCAAGAATATAAGTTCGAAACTTGTCTAATGCAAAAACTACAGCAAGCAATTCCTTTTCTGTGGTAGAATAATTTCTTTGGGCTCCATTTAAAGTTTTACTTGCATAAGAAATGACATGTGGGAACTTATTTATACGCTGTCCAAGAACAGCTCCTATGGCTACATCACTGGCATCACACATTATCTCAAAAGGAATAGACCAAACAGGGGGCTGCATGATAGGAGCTGTGGTGAGCAAAATTTTCAGCTTATCAAAAGCATCTTGACAAGAAGAGGTCCATTCAAAAGCAACATCATGCATAAGTAACTCACACAAAGGCTTAGAGATAGAACTAAAATTTTGAATGAATCTCCTATAAAACCCAGCATGCCCAAGAAATGATCTGATTTCTTTTACTGTTTTGGGTATAGGAAGCTTGGAAATAAGTTCAATTTTAGCTTTATCAACTTCAATACCTCGTGATGAGACTATGTGACCCAGAACTATGCCTTGTTGAACCATGAAATGACACTTTTCCCAATTGAGAAGCAAATGCTTCTCTTCACACCTGGCTAAAACAGCTTGTAAATTAGTCAAACATGCATCAAAAGAACTGCCAAACACTGAAAAATCATCCATGAATATTTCCAAACAGTTTTCAATCATGTCACTGAAAATACTAAGCATACATCTTTGAAAAGTAGCAGGTGCATTACATAGTCCAAAAGGCATTCTTCTAAATGCAAAAGTGCCAAACGGGCAAGTAAAAGTTGTTTTCTCTTGATCTTCGGGTGCTATTTCTATTTGGTAAAAACCAGAATATCCATCAAGAAAGCAATAGAAATCATGACCCGCAACTTTTTCTAGCACTTGATCAAGAAATGGCAAAGGGAAATGATCTTTCCTAGTGGCGGCATTCAACTTCCTATAATCTATACACATTCGCCAACCAGTAGAAATCCTAGTAGGAATCAGTTCATCTTTCTCATTTTTCACAATGGTAAGCCCAGATTTTTTTGGAATTACATGAATGGGACTTACCCACTTGCTGTCCGCAATAGGGTAGATGATTCCCACGTCAAGTAATTTTAAAATCTCTGTTTTTACCACCTTTTTCATGGTAGGATTTAATCTCCTTTGCATCTCCCTAGAAACTTTAGCATTTTCCTCTAAGTAAATCCTATGAGTGCACACAAGAGGATTTATACCTTTTATATCTGCTATTGTCCACCCAATGGCACCTTTGTGTTGCTTTAAGACTTCCATCAATTTGCCTTCTTGATCATGAGAGAGTTGGGCTGAAATCACCACTGGAAAGGTGCTGTCCGGTCCCAGAAATGCATATTTCAAGTCACTTGGCAATGGTTTCAGCTCAAGTGTGGGGATTTCATTTGCTGAAGGCTTCAAACTTGCTGTCAACGGTGGGAGTTGCTCAATCTTTGGCCTCCATTTAGTCTCCAATTTATTTTCTGCATTAAAAACATGAGAAACATCAATGGGGGTGTCATCAGTGAGAAGTTCACAAAAATTTTCTAACTCAAACAGCAGGTTAGTGGGTTGGTATGCCAAATAAGTCTCCTCCTCAAGGATGCTTTCCAACAGATTCACTTCTTGTACATCTTCCAAGTCTTGAGGTTGCCTACAAATATTGAAAATATTTAGTTCAAGAGTCATGTTCCCAAAACTCAGCTTTAAAACACCACTCCTACAATTTATTAATGCATTTGAAGTAGCAAGAAAAGGTCTCCCAAGAATCACAGGTGCTTGAAAGGAAGATTTTGGTGTCAAGTGAACATCCAACACAACAAAATCAACGGGATAAAAGAATTTATCCACTTGAACCAAAACATCCTCAACAACTCCTCTTGGTATTTTAATAGACCTATCTGCTAGTTGTAAAATTATAGGAGTTGGTTTTAATTCACCCAAACCAAGTTGCTCATAAACATTATAAGGCAGCAAATTCACACTTGAACCTAGATCTAACAATGCTTGACCAATTTTTGAACTTCCTATAACACAAGCAATTGTTGGTGAACCGGGATCTTTATATTTTGGTGGGGTATTACTCTGAATTATGGCACTGACCTGCTCAGTAAGAAAAGCTTTCTTTTGCACATTTAATTTTCTTTTAACTGTACACAAATCTTTTAGAAACTTAGCATATGCAGGAATTTGTTGAATAGCATCCAACAAAGGGATATTAATCCTAACATTTTTGAATATTTCTAAAATTTCAGATTGGTGTTTGTCTTTGTGCAGAGGAACCAATCTTTGAGGAAAAGGAGCAGGTACAGGACATGAAATCTTTTCAGTTTCAGTTTCATTTTGTTCAAACTCACCATTTTCAGCCTCATTTAGTACAAGTTTAGAGACCTTACCAGCCTTGTCTGAACCTTGAGCTGGAATGTTCACCACCTTACCATTTCTCAAAGTAGTGACCGCCTTCACTTGCCTCACATTTGAGCTCTCAACCGCTCCTTGTGGTGGTTGACTTTGTGGATTGGGTTGAGGTTGTGCAGGAAGTTTTCCTTTCTCTTGAGAGCTCCAAGCCGTAGTCATCTTTGTAAGTGTGCTCCGAATGTCATTTATCGCTTGAGAGTTTTGATTGTTGATTGTTGCTTGACCTTGCATAAACTGCTGCAAGGTGTTTGACAATTGATGCATCGTCTCCTCAAGACCCTTCTTTTGCATTGGAGGTGCTTGAATTGCGAGTTGAGAGGGTCCTGGAGCCAAGGCTGCTGGAGCTAATTGCTGGTCATTCCTCCACCCAAAATTTGGGTGGTTTCTCCATCCTGGATTATAAGAATTAGAATAAGGACCAGAATATGGTTTTTGTATCATATTTACAGCATTAGATTGGTCCAACAATACCTCTTTGAATGCGGGGATCGTGGGACACTCATTAGTTGCATGCCCATGATCCTCACATATGCCACACTTCTCTAAATTTTTATGGACAGCATGCACTTCATTTACCTTTTTCAATTCCATAGCTTCCATTTCTCTAGACAACAAGGTTAACTTAGCACGCAAATCATCATCTTCTTTTAAAGTGTATTTTCCATGACCAGACTCAATTTGCCTAGACCTATCATGCACATCAGCTGTGTCCCAAGATTGAGCATTTTCAGCAAGGTAATCAAAATATTCAAATGCTTCCTCAGGCTCTTTGTCAACTTTGATAAAAAGTTTCAGAATCTTTTTGGGTAAAGTTCATGATTTGTCTTTTAAGTGCATTTGTCCTATGTATTGGAAAAAATTTCTTCAAAAATTCAGTTTGCATTTCCTGCCATGTGCCTATAGATCTAGGTCTTAATGCATTTAACCATGTTTTAGCCTTATCTTTCAAGGAAAATGGAAACAACTTTAGTCTAATAACCTCCTCAGTGCATATTGGGTCCATGAATGTAGAACAAACCTCTTCAAATTCTTTGATATGAAGGTATGGATTCTCGGAATCCATGCCATGAAAATGTGGAATTAATGGAATCATTCCAGGTTTGAAATTAAAGACATTTGCATTCAAAGGTAGGATTATGCATGAGGGGGTACTAGTTCTGACGGGTTGTAAATAATCTCTAAGTGTCCTATTCTGATTCATTACTTCCCGATCATGATTCTCATTTTCAGCCATGGTACTATTAGTGTCAGAAGATGACTCAAAAGAAAGTGATGCTGAGGTAAAATATGCTTGTGATTCTGTCCTAACCAACCGAGAAGTTTGGTCCCTAGTCCAACCAGTCATACAAATAAGAACATAAAATAAAAGTATATGCAAGACAAACAACAACAAAACAAAGAAAAAAATAAAATAAAAATAAAATAAAGAAAAAATAAATTAAGAAAAATGTCACCCAAGTTGTGAAGAGGTTCACAACGCTACAAACGTCTTCTCAACAATATGAGAATGCTTTGCTAAACACCAGTTGTCCCCGGCAACGGCGCCAAAAACTTGATCAGCTTTTAATTTCGACTTCCAAGCGTAGAAGCTGTCAAA